>NW_017308883.1:22742-25741 GCF_000935625.1 Nanorana parkeri | reverse complement strand
TGATATAGGACTCTCTCCCCCCACCCCCAAATCTCTCCTCTAGTATAGAGCTCTATCTTCGTGACATACGGCAGGGTGTCATGCAGTAACCGCTCCGGGTGGCCCTCGGCCTCGGGACGACCCTGCTGGATGTTCTGCTGCTTTCAAAGGGCAAGGCTAGTTTTACGAATATGTTCACTCCTTTGCTGCAAGGAAGGAATGACTGTGGATATAGTATAATTGGACTTTACAAAAGCGTTTGAAACAGTTCCCCCAGGCGGCTAATGTATAAGTTAAGGTCAGTAGGTATAGAGTATTCAATCTGTAATTGGATAGAAAACTGGCTTAAAGACCGTATTCAGAGAGTGGTGATCAATGATTCGTACTCTGAATGGTCTGAGGTTGTTAGTGGTGTCCCCCAAGGTTCAGTTTTGGGCCCCTTACTGTTTAAACCATTTATAAATGACAGAGTTGGGGACTAAAAGTACTATTTCTGTGTTTGCAGATGACACTAAGTTATGTAGTGAAATACAGTCCTTACAGGATGTCTCCAACCTACAAGCAGATCTGAATGCTCTGTGTGATTGGCATCTATTTGGCAAATTAGGTTTAATGTTGATCAATGTAAAGTTTTGCACTCGGGGACTAAAAACATGCATGCGTCATACACTCTAAGGGGAGTATGTTTGGGGGAGTCAATGCTGGAGAAAGATCAGGTTGTTCTGGTAGACCATAGACTGAATAATAGCATGCATTGCCAAGTCGCAGTTTCTAAAGCAGCAAAATACTTTCTTGTATTACAAGGGTTCTAGACTCCAGACCGAGAAACATTGAATATTTGAGGGCTAGCTCACACCAGCCCCAGTGCGCTCTTGCACGTTTCCGTCCGGAGCGCACTGGATCACATTACGGCCGGCTCACTTTGTTTTGGGAAGGGGGGCATGGCGGTGCATTGAACTCAATGGCACCACAGCCACACCCCCTGGCCGCAGTTTGATCGGCCGCACGGGAATGTGTGGCACATCAATGCCTGTGGTCCGGTTCGGCGCAGTCAGAAAAAATGCTGCATGCACCGAAACTCTATTAGTTTATGGTCGGCTTACCCTGCTGGAGTTTTTTTTTCCTGTGATATGTAAACAGCCACTGGAAAAACCACCTACAACGTATCTGAGAAATGATCATAAAAGCACCTCAACCAGCATGGAAAATGCAAAAAGTAGCAAACTTTCCAGGTTAAAGAAATGACTCTCAAGTGAAAGTGAACTGACATTACATAGAAACTTTCCCTTTCCTATAAGTAATACTTTAACCCCTTCATGACTGAGGCCTTTTTTTCATTTTTTGCACCCATATTATATTCCACACTTTAGGCCTGAAAATGATGTAAAATCACCCAACATTATATATTGTCTGAATGCCAAGACCCTATAGAATAAAATGGTGGTAGTTGCAAATTTGTATGTTGCGCAATATTAGCGCAACTCCTTATTAAACCCCAACATTTAGTGAAAAATGTAATTAAATGCCCCAAAACACAACAAAATACCCATTTTTTAAATGAAATATAACAGATGAGGTTACAATGTGTAAAACAATACCCAACATGCCCAGGTTACAAATTGCGTGCGTCCGTGAAGCGGCGAAAAACTGCAATACCCCAAAAAGCCCATAGAAGACGCTTTAAAAGCCCCCACAGGTCATCAATTTAGAGATACCCCAAAATACTGGCCCTAGAATTATTGCTCTCACTCCGGCGTGCGCGGCGATACCCAACACTTTGTTAAGTCTGTACCTCCTGTATAGTCCTGGGGTCATGGGGTTATATTTATTCTGAGAATTAAATGGCAGCAGTTGCAATTTTTTTAGGTCACATGATATTGGAGCAACTTTATATTAAACCCAAATTTTCCGTAAAAAATACCTTTGAATGAATTTTAGTGCACATAAACACAATATATTACCCTTTAAATCCTTGGTTCTCAACTGGTGGGTCATGGCCCAAAAGTGGTTTGCGACCCCGTCTTCAGTGGGTCCCCACGTGCCTTCCACTTTTCTAGGTGAGACTCCTCAGGCTCCCTCTAGAGCAGCACTGTCAGTTCTCGCGCCACACAGCCATTCAAAATATGCTGCCCGGTGCCGAGTGTCAGCTTGAGGTAGGGTAGGCTGGGGGTATGGCTGTGAGGGAGCTCCATCCATACATGCATTGCTTACAGCTCCCTCACATGCCCTATAGAGGTGCCTGGAACGGAGTGACATCACATTCTGGCTCCCGGCACCTCTACAGGGGAAGCAAGGGAGCTGTACAAGCAATGCTCATGCGCCCGCACTGGAACGCGCGGTACCCTAATTCCGTTCATTCCAGTGCAGTGCGACTTGGGTCGAGACTTAATGACCAAGGGAAAATGTGGGTCCTGAGGTCACACAGGATGAGAACCATTGCTTAAAATAATGGAAATAATATATATATATAGTATAAAATGAGGTTGTGCTGAGTAAATAGGCAACAAACAAGTCAAGCTTCAAAATTGCCTGCGCCCATGAAATGGTAAAAAACTACATTATTATTATTATAATACAGGATTAATACAGCGCCAACAGTTTGCAAAGTGCTTTGCAATATAAGGAAGAGATTACAATCACAATACAATTCAAGACAAGATGGTAAGGAGGGCCAAAACATGTCCATAGGCAATGTTTTAAAAGCTTTTACAGGTCATTATTTTAGGGATTAACTTGAATGTATAAAATTAGGTTGTGCTGAGTAAATAGGCAACAAACAAGACAAGCTTCAAAATTGCCTGCGCCCATGAAATGGTAAAAAACTACATTATTATTATTATACAGGATTTATAGAGCGCCAACAGTTTGCGCAGCGCTTTACAATATAAGGAAGACATTACAATCACAATACAATTCACGACAAGATGGTAAGGAGGGCCAAAACATGTCCATAGGCGATGCTTTAAAAGCTTTTACAGGTCATGACAAGGGTATTGTATACGTCTCTGGCTAAACATAAC
>NW_017308883.1:12618-17776 GCF_000935625.1 Nanorana parkeri | reverse complement strand
CACTCTGGATCGTCCAGATTCTCTACGATCAGCAGGAGCAGTGTGTGGGAAACACTTCCATCTGCAGCAGGGCTGTTCCATCGATGGGCCCTCCCCCTGGCAGGAGCATCGCTAATGGAGGAGGCCGCGGGCTTCGGGAACGATGGAAGGAGATGGGAGGGAGGTCTGTGGGACACCACCAGAGCGCCTCCCGCCCGTGGGTCCCGCCGATGACGGGGATTCCTCCCGGCCTTACCAACAGCCGCAGCGGTGCGGAGCTCCGCAGCGGTGCGGAGCTAAGCTGGGGCGGCCGAAGGGTCCCTGAATGGGGCTCCCACAGCGGCACAGGACCCTTAGGGTGGCAGATGGGCTGAGGAGCTCAGGAGGGTGAGCTCTCCTAGCACGTGTAGCCCTCGGAAGCGCAGCACTTACAGTAACTGACCCCTGCATCCTCCCCAGCTGCTCCTGCAGCCAGGGAGAACTATTGGTCAGAGCTGCTGCCATGAGCTGAGCCAGCACATCCTCTTATTCACATGTACTTTACTTTTGCAGGAAGCAGATGAAGAGAAAGCCAAGAGGGACGCTGCTTCCATGCTGCTGACTCCGTCTGTATCTGGAACTTTCTTTCCTCAAGGATACACCTATCACTCCTCCTCTTATCTCCCTGACCAATCGGGTAAGCTTTTCCCACTTTTAACCTCCCCTTATCTATATGAACATATTAACCCTTGTATCCCTCCCTTTTGCCTCTACAAACCCAGTCATGCAGGCCTTACACATACGCCTCCGTCTGTTGTTCCAGGCCTGTCTTTATTGTAGGGATTAACTTGAATATTGGCCCTAGAATTATTGGTCTCACTTTGGCATGTGTGGCACAATCGCTGTTTTCATACATTGGCACACCCAACAAGTGTTTTGTGTTAGTACACTGAGTGGCCAGTTTATTATGACCACCTGACGTTTGTAGGCAAATTAGCAATAATTTTGCACAGAAGTTGCTAGAGGGCCAGACCATTATAAATAGGGAAGCAGCTAGAGGGGCCAGACCATTATAAATAGGGAAGCAGGTTGTTTACCACGACAGTAGAAGTGATTTGTTTCTGAAGATACGGGGAAACAACGCGATGTAACAGCCTTTGAACGTGGGATGATTGTTGGCGCTCGGAGCCATGGAGCGAGTATCAGCAAAACAGCAGAATCCGTTACATGTTACAAGAGCAGCTGTTGTTAAATTGTTTAAAGACCGGACTGTCAGCCAAAAATCTGGGTCTGAACGTGCGAATTGTGGCCGTCAGCGACTGGTCAATGTTAGGGCAGAACGGAGAGTGGCAAGACTGGTACAAGACAACAGAAGGGCAACAGTGCCGTGTCAGATTCCTCGCATCACCTTTCAACATCTCGTGGAGTTACAAGGCGGCCCAACGAAGTACTGATGGGGTGGTCATAATAATCTGGCCACTCAGTGTATATGCCTGTATACAGGGGTAGGGGACTTTGGGGGTGTTGTTTTTTTTTTTTAACTTGTTTTTTTCTTACTTTATTGCTCTCACATAGGAGGCTCGCAAACCCCCTATGAAATAGCACATTGAGGTGTCAGGTTCTCTTTAGGAGACATTAGAGGTCACCTTTGCATTTCAATGTTTGACCAGCTTTATCCCCGGCCATAGCGGAATAACAACTCTGAAACGGGAATTGAAGAATTCGTTGTTGCTTCCGGCTTCATTCAATGGGGGGGAAGATGAATGAATGTTCGCTGGTCTCCCTCATCTCTAGCAGTCTGCACCCACCACCACTGTCCGAGGCCTGCAAGAGGAGCAGCGAAGTTTGGGATAGATGGCAGCAGGTGGCCAGCACCTTGAAGCTTGAGGAAGTGATTGGGCAGCTTTAGGAGTTTACAATGGGTTTGCCTACAGGGCCCCTCTGCTGCCACCGTACATCAGACGGTGGAGCCAGCAGCAGACGTTTCAAGCCTATTTGTGGGGTAAGGAAAAATTCCCATGCAATGGCGCGTGTCCCCCGCACTGCAAGGGTTAACTGCTCATTTATATTCAGGGCACTGGAGTAAAGCACTTGTATTTACCTGATCCACGCTTGTCCTGGCTTCAAGTCCCATTGCTTCTTCTCCCCTCCGCTCTGGCCGTCAGAGGCCCACTGACATCATCATGTCTAATGCAGATTCCATAGACCTGTGGATGCCGAGGAACATTCCACCATCCCGAGGGGAGAGAAGTGAGCACTGACAGCCTGAGGAGCGGGGATCAGGTAAGTAAAAATGCTTTACTCCGGTTCCCTAGGAATGAACGGCCCGTTAACCCTTGCAGCGGGGGGGCAGCCCCACTGCTAAGGGAGTTTTTTTGGATTGCCCAGAGATGGGCTTCTAGCCACTTGGGGAAATTTCAACCTTTTTCTCTATTTAAAAATATTTTTCCATTAGTCAGATCAGCAGAACGGTATGAGGAAACATTGCAGCACCATCTCTATCTGCACACGGAGAGGACCGTTGATGGCTCATAACTTCCTCTCTATATGCTATACTTTAGACTCATACTATCTTCCAGCCGCCCCCCCCCGCCATTTGCAGGGACTGTCCCCTCCTTTGTAACCAAATCACTCTGACACATATTACTCCTCCGGTGTTTCTTTCATAGCTCTGGTATTGAGATATGTATAGATCAATGCAGGGGGGCCGCAGAGCCCGGGAAACATGGCGGGAGGGGCGGCCAGGTGTAGGAGGGGCTGATTAGGAAAACTAAGCTGTGAGGTTTCCAGTACAGAAGGACTGATGTCAGACCTCAGGATCATCTAGTCACAGTTTGGGGGGGCCCCAAAGTTTTGCTGTGGGGTCCCAAGATTTGTAGTTACGCCCCTGTACATGCGTGTGTACATGTAATTGTAAACGTCCATACTTCTGTATTTTTTGTGAGCTGAAAAACAATTCTAAATGTTTCTTAAACCTTATCTACGTTTTGCAGCTGACACCACTAACGGATACCACTGCGGAAGGAAATGTGACATTCGTATTGCTGTGACAGTTAAAAAAAAAAACCTCAAACTGCAGCACGTCCAACTACCCAGATAGCAAGCAAGCAAATGAGCTGCAAGTTTGAAAATGACATTCTAAAGTATTGCTAGACTTGCCAAGCTTCACAATTACAGCAAGTCTGCATTGCAAGTCTCCAGATCAACGTGTTTTGCAAAAGTGCTGTACACTTGCATGACTCTTGCTGTAGACTTGCCAAGCAAATTTGCTACAATTTTCAAAAAGTGTCGCCTAGAACTTGTGCTGCGAGTCTACAACTTGCCAGGAATGTGTGCAGCAAGTTAACAAGAATTACAATGTAACCCTGCCACAAGTTTGTGGCACGTTATCCTTGCTATTTGGGTTCATGCTGTGGTCATGAGTCATTCTCAGAGTCCTTATAGGACACAGTTTTTTCCCAAAACCCGGGCTGGATTTTAATTTCAGGCTCCTATTGGCACGAATGGAAATCTGATTAGCCTGAGCCAGCACCCTTACCTGCTGCGGGACCCGCCAGATTTCACATATGCACAGAAGGACCTCGGCATTGCGTAAGGCTGCAAAAAATGTTTGTCTGCATCAGACAGGCGTTTTAAAGGGCAGCCTTACGCAGCACCATGGTCCTTCCCCTGCGTTTGTGGAAGCCGGCGGTTCCTGTAGGTGTCGCAGGTCTTGGAGCAGGAGGGTGCATTTTGTGCAGAATGCTATTGCCAGCGTTCTTGACACAACACTGGGAATTAGGCAGAGTAGGTACCTGCACGGCGCCCCTCTATGGAGGGCTCTTGTAGGCATGTGCCTACTCTGCCTAATGGAAAAATCTGGCCCTGCCCAATACTGTGGTCCCCATTGATGGGTTTTTAAATTACAATCATATTCACTCTTAGGTATCTGTTATATAAGGAGAACAAATTTAATTTCTGTAGAAGAACTTCATAACTCAGGTCCTTCATCTCCGATTTCTCCAGAGGAGCACCTCCTTCATAATGTCATCTTCAGAGTCCTTAGATTTAACGGTTCATTCCCGATACTGCAGCCACGATCGATGAATTTGTAAATTGTAATCATATCCTGCCTTAGACGCTTCTCTATGGAGAACAACATTTAATTTTTGCAGATCCGCATAACTCAGGTCCTCCATCCACGATTTTCCCAGAGGAGCACCTCCTACAGAATGACATCTTCAGAGTCCTAAGCTTAATTAAAAGTCCATTCCCAATACTGCAGTCCCCATTGATGAGTGAGCTCCTCTTCTCTAAGGAGAACACGTTTAATTTTTGTAGTCTATCTTCATAACTCAGGCCCACCATGCCCTTTATTAAGTTTGTTGCCTTTCTCTTAACGTTCTCTACTGCAAGGACATCCTTCCTGAGGATCCTGAGGATTAATGACCAAACCTCAACCACATTCAAGATGAGGCTGCACCAGTGATTTATAAAGTGAACTCCAGTTATATCTGTTCAGAAAATACATTTTGTAATGTACAATATATATATAGGGATGCACCGATATATCGGCCGAAAATGGCACTTTTGGCATAATGCCGAAAGAGCCATGTTTCGGCTGATACTTCGGCGCATCCCTGGTTTCTTTTCTCCCCGCTGGCCGCTGTTCCAGCGGGGAGAAAAGAAAGTGACAGCCGGCCAAGCGCTGCAGGACGAGAGCGCTGTGAGCGGCCGGCGTCTCTCCTCCCACACCGCTCAGCCGCCTATCACAGTCCGGCAGAGCGGTGTGGGGGCGGAGACAGCGCTGTCACAGGAGGCTGGGCTTTCCTCTCTACACGGCTCGATCAGCCTCCTGTGACAGCGTGTCAGAGAGAAGAGCAAGGTACACACACTCAGTGATCAGTGATCGCTGAGTGTGTGTACATAATTGAGGACATGGCATGTTAACTATATCCTCAATTATGAATGAATGGGAGTGATCTATATCCCCTCCTGTCCATTCATGATTGTGGTTATAGTAAACATGCCATGTACTCATGTTAGGAATGAACAGGAACACTCAGTATAGAGGATTCCTGATCATTAATAACAGGGGATACAGATAAAGAGATTGAGGACTCTGTGTTTTCAATCTCTTTTTCTATTTTAAAAGGGAAATATCAGGGGTCTGTTTAGACCCCTAATATTTCCCCAAAGCCCCTAAAAGTAAAGTAAAAAA
>NW_017308883.1:0-6464 GCF_000935625.1 Nanorana parkeri | reverse complement strand
CGTGGCCTGGCCGACCCCTCAGACAAAGAAACAGGTTATGTAATTTTTGGGCACAGCTAGCTACTATAGGAAGTTTTAGTTGTAACTACAGCAACCTGGCTAAGCCCCTAACTGACTTAACAAAAAAGAAACTGCCCAAGGTGGTGTCATGGAATCCAGAATGCGAGAGGGCATTTCAGGCCTTGAAGGAGGCGCTGGCCAGCGCTCCTGTACTACAGGCCCCGGATTTCAAACGCAGGTTTCTGGTACAAACCGACGCATCCGCATATGGTCTGGGCGCAGTGTTGAGTCAGGTAGACCAGGCGGGAGAAGAACATCCCATCCTCTACCTGAGTAGGAAGTTACTTCCACGGGAAGTAGCGTATGCCACTATTGAAAAGGAGTGTCTTGCGATCGTGTGGGCATTACAGAAGTTACAGCATTACCTGTACGGAAGTTCCTTCACTGTCATTACCGATCACAACCCACTCAGCTGGTTATCCAGAGTTTCCGGCGAGAACGGTAAACTGCTCCGCTGGAGTTTAATTCTCCAGCAGTATAATTTTACCATTCAGCACAAGAAGGGCAGTGCCCACGGCAATGCGGATGGATTGTCGCGGCAAGGTGGCGTTCAAAATGAATTTGCGATTCCTTCTGATGCCACCACACAGGGGGGAGGTGTGACAATAAGGGGGTCTGAGTCTGAATATTAAAAATAGAATGTGTTTGTGCCCCAGTTCAGAGCACCTGCAGTCCTTCATTTAGTGATGTGACCAGCCCCCACCACATCCCACATTCCACAAAGAGATGCTCTGGCTGTGATCTTTTATTGCCCAGTCCGAGGGAAATTCAAACACATCTCTGCTAAGCTGTTTATGGCTGTCGTAAAAGGGCATGGCACCAGGCCCTCCATATATTAGAATTGGACAGTTTATATCAACAATCAGGTCTGGAGAGGGGTGACCTAGGTGACCCTCGCATTCTCTCTAAAAGTCATAAAACCTGAGGTTGAAAATCAAGTTACATTTTATTAATTTGGAATTTGGGCGGTGATAGGTAAAATAAAGGTTCATCCTCCGCCTGCGTTCCCGCCCCAGTCCGGCCTAGGGGCTAGCTTCGGGACACCCCCCAAAAGGGTCTTATAAAATACTCTGTGTTGGTAACTAGAGGGGCTCTTGTTTTAAACATCATCGAGGAACTAGAAGTCTGAACATCGCAGAAGAGTTCCCCTTTAATCTTTGGACATTATCTGCTGGAAGTCGGCTTGAAGGAGAGTCCGGCAGACTTCCACTTTTCTTCTTGAACTCTGAACTCTGTCAGAACTCACAATTCCAGGACTGTTGAGTATTCTTCTTTTATTCCCTTTTATTTTGCTGTTGTATATATATTGTGTCTCTTTTTATTAAATCTTTTTCTGTATATTTTCTGCACCGTTTCTTTTATCAAAGGACGATATTAAAAATCGTTAAGCTTATCTCTACGCTCTAAATACGAACTTAAAGTATCCTTGCTCTTTGAAGAGCGCTACTGTATAGTGACTCCTGTCATATTCCTGTCTGAGAGGACAGCAGCATCACAGGCATTGTTTAAGTGTTTTGAATAGTCGCAGCATTTGCTGGGCACGGTTTGTATTCCGGAAAATACATGGTGGCAGTGGAAGTTTTGTGGGTAAAGGGTTAACTGCGGAGTTAACCAACCCTGGTGACGATCGCTCTCAGTCTGCTGGCCTGAGATTGTGTCCTGCGAGCTGGGAAATCTCTGCGCAGGGTGAGGCTGAGAATGGTATCGCCACGTCCTTGTGACGCTCACGCTCGGTTCAGACTGGTGTATGGTCACGTGATATTGACGTACAGCGAGTCTGGGCTGGGCGTACGTCACAGGGGCAAGGAGCGGTGACAGAGCAGGGGGCAAGGAGCGGTGACAGAGCAGGGGGCGTGGAGCGCTGACAGAGCAGGGGGCGTGGAGCGCTGACAGAGCAGGGGGTGTGGAGTGGTGACAGAGCAGGGGGCGTGGAGTGGTCTGTCACCTCCCTCAGCCTCTGTTCCCGGCTGCTGCTCGTTCATGTCACAGGTGTTCTAGCACAGTGCTGTCCTAGAACTCCTGTGTTGGAGGTGACAGGGTCAATAAAGAGTACCTGTCACCTCCAAATCCTATCACACAGGGTTTTGTTATCCCCTATGTGATAGCAGTAAAGTTAAGTGAAAAAAGTAAACAATTATCAAATAAAAAAGTAAAAAATAATAACTAATTAAAAATGTAACTAAATAAAAATGTAAAAAAAATGTAAAAGGCGTTCGCCCCCGTGAGCGTAAACCACCATTTTATTCTATAGGGTCTTGGCATTCAGAAAATATATAATGTTTGGGGGTTTTGAGTCATTTTCAGGCCTAAAATGTGGAATATAACATGGGTGCAAAAAATGAAAAAAAAAAAGGCCTCAGTCATGAAGGGGTTAAAGTTCTTCATAATCATAAATAAATTGGCCTAAAATCATTAGTCTGTATTGTTTTTTTTAAAATGTCACCTGTCCCTTTAAGAAAAAGTATCTGTAATTGGTATCGGCAAGTACATGAGGGGAAGTACTTGTACTTGGTCTTGAAAAAGTAATATCGGGATATCCCTAATATATATATATGTGACCTGCTGGCTGTGCTAGGTTCAGTTCAGCTCAGCATTGCATGGACCCCCCAGATTTGTCTCCGTCTCCAACTTCCCCAGAGGAGCACCTCCTAATGAGTATTTTCCATTCATATTTTTGCTCCCAAGTGACTGTACATTTTCCAGTATTGAACCTCATCTCCCATGTATCTGCCCATCCTTACTTCTTGTACTGATTCTATATCCTGTTGTAAAGTTTGTGCCCTAATCTCTGAATTAAGATAAAAAGAACTGGTCACAGAACATAATCCTGGGTCACTCTACCTGCAACCTTGGACCCTGCAGAAAATGAACCATTTATCACTACCCTCTGGATCCAGTTTTCTACCCAGGTACATACAATTTCCTCAATGCCAACTAATTGGGCCTGGAGGAAGGGGGGTTGTTGGTTAAGCCCATCGCAAGTCGGGAGGTATGGCCACATGCACAGCCATTTTTCAGTGTTAGGATTACAAGGCGGTAAGGAAACAAAGGAGAGATGCAGGAGGTGGTAGTAGAGCATCCTGAACGCCCAACAGCAGCCGGGGATTACTTTTCAGAGGGGTGGTGGAGCCTGCCACCCGTGGGAACAAGGCCTTATGGGGAGAGCTTGTCTACAGAAGCCCCTCAGACACAACATTAGCCCACTGCTGCGCCCCCCGCCCCCCCTACTGAAACATTCCTTTTAGGTAGTTTGGCAACGATTGCAAACATAACATCATTGCCAGCACAAAGCAAATCAAATAACAAATGGAAATGTGTCATACAGAAAGTGCCGATAATCCCAACATAAGAAACTAATCCGCATCCATCGTTCCTGGCTCCAGCCTAACGAAAGATGAACTCTGGTTGCAATGGTTTGGATTGGCTTTTCAAAATTGAAATGTAATATGCTTATATTTTGCCTTCCCAGGTCCCCTGTCACCTCCTCCTTGTCAGCATAATGCAATTATTAAGTTAAACCATCATCACTGGGTCTCTGTGCTTCATCACTGGGCTGGCAGGGGGCTGCACATAGCTTCCTGATAACATCAGGGCACCCTGCCGCTGTACTCCTCTTAAGAGTCCCCAGCACTAGTGTAAGCAGTGGGCTGGCTCTTGGGAGGAGGTATGCAAATATAAAAATGCATTGATTACAGTTAAAGGGAGGGTTAGTGTTAGGGTTACAGGGAGGGATAGTGTTAGGGTTACAGGGAGGGATAGCTTTAGGGTTACAGGGAGGGATAGTGTTAGAGTTACAGGGAGAATTAGTGTTAGGGTTACAGGTAGGGTCAGTGATAGGGTTACAGGGAGATTAGTGTTGGGGTTACAGGGAGGGATAGCTTTAGGGTTACAGGGAATGTCAGTGTTAGGGTTACAGGGAATGTCAGTGTTAGGGTTACAGGGAATGTCAGTGTTAGGGTTACAGGGAATGTCAGTGTTAGGGTTACAGGGAATGTCAGTGTTAGGGTTACAGGGAATGTCAGTGTTAGGGTTACAGGGAGGGTCAGCGTTAGGTTTAGGCATGTAAGCCTGTAAAAAAAAAATTGTTTTGTTTTGGTTCGTTTTGGAATATTTGTTATTTTGTTTTTCGGGATTCGGATTTGACATTCTGGGCCAGCTGACTGTCGTATAACAACAAAAGGAAGCCATTCAGAAAGGCTTTGTTGTTATATGACAGTCAGCTGGCCCAGAATGTCAACAAATGGGCGGAACAAGCCCCGTGATGACACAACTCGCCCCACCCATTTGTTTACATTCAGGCCGGAGCTGTCATTTTGCAGCAGACGGGTCGGTGGGACTTTTATTTATTTCGGCAAGTCGGCGGGCATCGTTCATCGCGGACCTTCATCACTGGACGACGTGATTGACATTGGATTACCCGCGCTTTTATTTTTAAGTTGTTGTTTAACAATAAAAGTTCATCTGGAGAGAAATTGGGATGCATCGAAAATTTCCATTATCACAAATTCAGATTCGCTTGGATTCAATATTTATGACATTCGGGAATTTGGATGCATCTGAATTTCCGAAAAGTTGTCAGAATTTCAAATTGGAACGAAACTAATCGCACATGCCTGGGCTGGGTTACAGGGAGGGTTAGTGTTATGACTCATTCCTTCTTCTAAGACTAAATGAACATTTAACATAATTTATGGACAATATTTACCTGCGGAACGCCACCCATATGCAAACATTACAATGCCCTGAGACTGGATGTCAGCAGCTGTCGCTCAAGTGTCAATCTATAGTGTTCCCCTTCACTCTTTTCCAGCAGCTACATAACATCTCATGTAGGTTGGTGAGGTGAGGAGCGGAGGAGCTGGGTCAACACAGACAGCAATTAAACACTCTGGGAGAGGGCTATGATGGGCAGGGAGGGGTCTGTTTTAAGGATTTAACTCCTAAAGTAGTCACATTTTCTATCAAGTTCAAAGGTACATTGCTATTCAGTAAAAAATAATTCATGGAAAGGGAAAGCTCTGCTTGTAAGCATTTCAAATACTCAATCTACCTGCAATTGTTAAGTGTGTGACAGGGTCTCTTTAGAGATCATCTGAGTGTCCGATCAGATCATCGAACTTTTTTTTTTTGTTTAGCTGTGGAGGAGCTCGGCACATGTCCTAATTCCGGTTTGCACCAGTAGGTCATGTGAGTGTGAGCTGAAATGCTTATGACTGTTTTATTTTCCCATAACATACCACAGGATTGCACTGGTTTTCACAATGTTAATGGCAATAGGTTACGTGTATGTTATGTGATATGCGTGACATGGCCATGTGATATGCGTGACATACTATATATGTGAAGGGTAAACTGTAATACAGTCCGTGTACCCATCGCACTCAGAGCCGCTGCTCCAAAAACGGAGGGTGGGGGCAGCTGGTGTCAGCGGGTGGCTTCTCACAAAATATCAGTAAAGGATGGACACCGGCACTCCACAGCAAGTTCAGTACGTGTTTATTAACGTACTAGTTGCAAGTAGAACACTCTAAACAACGTTTCCGGGTCTCACAGGATCCCCTTTATCAGGCAAACAAGTGATACAAACAAACAAGTGAAACAAGTCACTTGTTTGCCTGATGAAGGGGATCCTGTGAGACCCGGAAACGTTGTTTAGAGTGTTCTACTTGCAACTAGTACGTTAATAAACACGGAATGAACTTGCTGTGGAGTGCCGGTGTCCATCCTTTACTGATAAACTGTAATGACACCGGATACTGTACTATATCAAAAGGAGGGGTTGTAGCAAGGCATCAAAGAGTAATAATTAACTTTATAAATCACATTTCCGGCCTCATCTTAAAAGGAGAACTATGAGGTGAGTGAAAATTACTCATCCTCATAGTTCGAGCCGATGTGTGACAATTAAACTGTCCCAGGTCGACTCAATAGATCGAGAAGTGAGAGAGCACATACCGTCGCTCGCTCACTTCTTGATCTATCCATGCAGAGAGCCGTGACTGTCACTCACAGTTCCCTGCAGGGATTCCCCCCCTCCTGGCTCTGATCCCCCAGCGCTGACTGGAGGAACGGACGGGGGAGGGGGCGGATACAGCTGGCTCTGCCTCTAGATAGGCAGAGCCAGCTGTCACTCAGGCAGCTGGGTGGATCTCGACAGTAATGTCCGGATCCGTCCCGACTGCGGCGTCTCAGTATACCACGAACTGTAGCTTGTGGTATACTGAGCTTTGGTTCACGGGAGGACGCTAGTTTATGTCCTCCCGTGAGTCTGAGGAGAACTATGGGGAAAAACACTTACCAAGGTGCAGTTTTGGTCGCCAACTCCCAGGAAAGACGCCCGCGAGCTTGAGAGGGCTCATAGAGAGTGTAACGTCTCTGCAGCGCAAGCCTTGGATCACAACTGC
>NW_017308882.1:122042-127989 GCF_000935625.1 Nanorana parkeri | reverse complement strand
CAACCTCAAATACTATGTAACTATGTAACTATGTAACCATATACTTGTGTTTACTGTTTTTTTTTGGCTGCCCGGAAGAGGAAAACAAAGAGATTTAGCTTTATTCAAAACCCTCTGTGCGACTGCTCTGTGAGTTCCCCCAACATCACTAAATCAATCTATCACACACATAGTTGTGTGAAAAAGTGTTGGCCCCTTCGCGATTTTTCATTGTTTTGCACGTTTGACACACTTTAATGTTTCAGATCATCAAACAAATGTAAATATTAGTCAAAGATAACACAAGTAAACACAACATGCAGTTTTTAAAAGGAAGGTTTTTATTATCAAGGGAAAATAAAATCCAAACCCACACGCCCCCCCCCCATTAAAACATAACTTAACTCTGGTTTATCACACCCGAGTTCAATTTCTTTGATTACTGCCACACCTGTTCGCAATCAAGAAATCAATTAAATAAGACTTGACTGACAAAGTGAAGTAGACCAAAAGATCCTCAAAAGCTACACATCATGCCGAGATCCAAAGAAACCCTGGAACAAATGAGAAAGTAATTGAGAGCTATCAGTCTGGAAAAGGTTATAAAGCCATTTCTAAAGCTTTGGGACTCCAGCAAACCACAGTGAGAGCCATTATGCACCAGTGGCGAAAACATGGAACAGTGGTGAACCTTCCCAGGAGTGGGTGGTCAACCAAAATTATACCAAGAGCGCAGCGACGACTCATTCAAGAGGTCACAAACGACCCCCCAACAACATCCAAAGAACTGCAGGCCTCACTTGCCTCAGTTCAGGTCAGTGTTCATGACTCCACCATAAGAAAGACTGGGCAAAAATGACCTGCATGGCAGAGTCCCAAGACGAAAACCGCTGCGGAGCAAAAAGAACATAAAAGCTTGTCTCCGTTATGCCAGAAAAGATCTTGATGATCCCCAAGACTTTTGGGAAAATACTCTGTGGACTGACAAGACAAAAGTTGAACTTTTTGGAAGGCGTGTGTCCCATTACATCTGGCGGAAGAGTAACACCGCATTTTAGAAAAAGAACATCATACCAACAGTAAAATATGGTGGTGGTAGTGTGATGGTCTGGGGCTGTTTTGCTGCTTCAGGACCTAGAAGACTTGCCATGATAAATGGAACCATGAATTCAGCTATCTACCAAAAAATCCTGAAGGATATTGTGCGGCCATCTGTTCGTGACCTCAAGCTGAAGTGAACTTGGGTTCTGCAGCAGGACATTGATCCAAAACACACCAGCATGTCCACCTCTGAATGGCTGAAGAAAAACAAAATGAAGACTTTAGAGTGGCCTAGTCAAAGTCCTGACCTGAATCCTATTGAGATGCTGTGGCATGACATAAAAAGACGATTCATGCTTGAAAACCTTCCAATGTGGCTGAATTACAACAATTCTGCAAAGATGAGTGGACCAAAATTCCTGAACAGCGCTGTTACAGACTCATTGCAAGTTATTGCAAACGCTTGATTGCAGTTCTTGCTGCTAAGGGTGGCCCAACCAGTTATTAGGTTTAGGGGGCAAACACTTTCTCACACAGGGCCATGTGGGTCTGGATTTTGTTTTCCCTTAATAAAAAACCTTCCTTTAAAAAAAAAAATGCTGTAAGATATACTATATTTTGTAATCATCAAGCATCTTATAGACTCATTCTGTAAGATATACTATATCCGGTAATCATTTGCAACTTTTAATTAAACACATTATGAACTTTATGCAACAACGGCAACAATCATCTATTATTGAACTTTTCCCATTCTATGCTTCGAGAAAAGGAATATGACATAAAAAAATCATATTTCGTGTCATTTTCTTACACCCTTTAAGAAAAAGTATCGGTAATTGGTATCGGTGAGTACTTGAAAAAAGTATCGGTACTCGTAGTGGTATCGGTGCATCCCTAGTTTAGACTATACATTTCAGGGGTTGTTTTGGGTTTGGAGATCCCCAGATATTGGAGAGACTTGGATTGGATGCAGATTGGGTAATGGGAGAGCCAAGTGAGGTCTTTTTCTGCTGGGGAATTTGACAAGAATAATAAATAACATTAATAATAAATATAGCTGCAAGCAGCAATAAAAGGTGGCCAAGCATTAGAGCTAGAGCCAGTTATAGCACATGAGAAGATATTGCAGTTAGAGACCAAAATAGCAAAGTTATGTATTCACAATAGACCTGTAGAACTGCACACCTTTTCATGAATTGTAATATTTTTCCATATTCAAAATGGCCGCTGACCCTGGTGACCTTTGGAACCCATATTGTATTTCAGAGTTATGGTGTTGAGTTATCATTCGCCTCCCACAAGCTGAGCACCGAGATGCAATGAAGCGATCCGTCCTAGCGCCGACTACAAGAGGCACCGCGTGAGGCAACAGGGATCAGTGTGAAACTGTGAGTGAGGGAAGCTGGGACGGGGCTGGCTGTAAATCTATTGCTATAGTGTACTGGACATGTGTAATGTATATGTAGTACATATATACAGCACACACTTCCACTACACTCCAGCAATAGAGTTACAATTCTCCACCAACATGAATAGGTTAAATCATGATCCATAGCACAGAACATGTAGTTGTACTATGGATCATTTAAAGTCACCTGTCCCTTTAAGAAAAAGTATCGGTAATTGGTATCGGCAAGTACATGAGGGGAAGTACTTGTACTTGGGCCTGAAAAAGTGGCATCGGGACATCCCTAGTTAAAAGGTTAAAAGTGATTGGCTTGTTGCGGCCATATTGATTTTGGGATCGGACCTGTTTTTACAACCGTGGTAGAAGAGGTAGCCCTAAACATATCTGCAAAGTTTTGAATTATTCTAAAAAAAATGGTTTCAGAGATGAAGTTGTTTGCAGAATATTGCACAATCCAATATGGCTGCAAAACCATGTGGTCACATGACTTGTAATGAACATATATGACTGCATAGCTCAGCATATCCTCACATAGCAATTTGTAGATCTGTAGCTTTAGCAGTTATGAAAAAAACAGATGTTTGAAAATTGTCAGAAATAGGTTTGCTAAAACCAAGATGGCTGCCAGAGCATGCGACCTATGACCTTTATGTTGCCAAAGATTAAACACAGCACAGTTCTCTACCATTGTGCTAAATTACATGAGGTTTTAAATAACAGTGTGGTTATAATTAGCAATTGAAAAAAACAGCATTAAAATAGGAATATTTGTAGAATTTGACACAATTCAATATGGCCGCTGAACTATGTGATCAGATGACTTGTAATGACCAGTTCTAAGTGTAAATCACGGCATGACTTTACACAGCAATTTGTATATCTGTAGCTGTAATAGTTTGTGAGAAACAGATGATTGAATATGGAGCTGAATATTGTCACCTAAAACAAGATGGCTGCCAGGCAATGTGACCTATCACCTTTATGCTACAAAAGATTAAGCATAGCATAGAGCTCTACCATTGGGCCAAGTTGCATGAGTTTCTGAGTAACACTGCGCTTATTACAGGCTTTTTAAAAAAAGGCCATAACAATAACAACACTATCTAAATATCATTGGCTTGTAGCAGCCATTTTGATTTTGGGACTGGGTCTATTTCTACAACCATGGTAGAAGAGGTCACCCTGGACATATGTGCAAAGTTTTGACCTATTCTGATAAATGGTTTCAGAGTTTAAGTTAAATAAAACAAATGGGTATCTCCCAGAACACCCATCTGAACTGTGACACCACACCCCTGAATACAATACACGAAAAAACTAAGCGATAATGGGGCTTTAAAAGTGTCAAATGATGAATGTGGGATAACATGGCTTAGCTTGGTAACAAGACATATTGACTGGTCATAAATATATATAATACAGTATAATAAGAAATGTTATTTACATTATCTCAATATACTTAAAAACATTTCATTGGTCTAAAAAGTTACAAATAGTGGATGATAAATAATTAAATATACCTCCCTGGACTTAGTGCAATTGCATGGTGTATATAATAACGATATATTTTTTGTAGTAATGGTCATGCATTTGGTGCATGATTGTCCATACATATTTACAAGGCAAGCATAATTTCATCTATAATTGCACTATTCCGGCCCTCGACGCATTTCGCTCGCTAAAGCTTCCTCAGGAGGTTTATTGGAGGCAAAACTCTGTAATTTCTTTGTAGATCCAAAGCCGAGATAACTATAAATTAATAATTATTAGCGAAAAGGGGGAGGAGAGAAACGTGGAAGTAAAAATTTGTGCTGTGGGGGCAGTGTAGAGTTTTGAGACATAGTTGAGGAAAAACCCTATAAATCCCATGTGTTGCAGAACATTTGTGAGCTATATCCTATTAATACTAATCGAAGGCCTTCTCTGCGTCTAATGCCAAAAGGGTCATTGGGCGAAGAGGAGGACCAGACAAACGACAGTATTCAATAGCTGCAATTGCTTGACGTATATTAACAGTCAATCTTCCAGAAACAAAGCCAGATTTTCAAGGTCATCCACCTTGTCTAGGAGATAATGTATTTGCTTAGCAGAGTCAATCTGAGCATCATGATCGTCATGAAGTTGACGCTTCCATGGCGCTGATTTTATTCTCAGCAGTTTGGATACGATGTTCGTGTGTCTCCAGGGTAAGAGTTAGACGACTCATATGCTTCTGCATGGAGTCAGCAATAATGGTAGCTAGATCGGACTTTAGGTAAGAGGCTACGGCCGCAGCCAGATGCTGATAATCAAGGTTTGTTTCCAAGGAAACTGGATGGGACTCACCCATGGGTTCTGCAGGAGTGTGTTGGTTGAGCTCTTCCCGATCCGCCATCTTGGGTGCAACATGCGGTTGTGTAGATCGGGCATCAGCGTTTGTTTATTTGGTTGTGAACGAGATAGGAATTTGGCCATCACCTTCGGAGGTCAACAGACAATAGGATGTTCGGGAAGATCGGGTATGTTCTGTGTTCCGAGGCTGTCGTCACGGAGCTGGAGCGCACACCACTATCTCATTGGGCGCAGGAACCAGAGGTTTTTTTTCCTTCCCCTGGATCAACAGTGGGTAACTGTGGGCATAGCATTCTGTTTTAGGTTTTTCTTTTTCTCATCTCTATAGGTTGAACCCAATGTACTTGTGTCTTTTTTCAACCTATGTCACTATAGTAATATTCAGAGCAGTTGTGACTGAAAGCCAGCCGTGTTAGTAAAATAAAAGTCTTTATTTCTCTCAAAACACTCCAACAGAAACAGCTTTGCTTCAGCAAACACAACAAATGAACAAAAACTCCAGCCTGCACTCAGAGGGTCAAACACAGACGCCGATGCCCAGCAGCTTCTCAGTAGCAGGCAGTCCACAATTCCACACAGCCATGTCCTGCTCCAAGCACACCTCACAGAACACTGCAGGCTGGCTTCCTGTGCACTTTGAGCAATCCCAGCAGGTGGGTTAACCCTTATCAAGCCTCGATGCCTCTAGCCAGAGGCTTGGTAATTATTGTTATTAGCTTGGCACATTACTGTTCATTCGTTTATGTCAGAATATTACAGAGCCTAGTAGCTTTAACTTTATTTGATTTACTGGCGCAGATAATTTTTTGTATCTATGTATAAGGTATAGACCAGGGGTAGGCAACCCTGGCTCTCCAGCTGTGCTGAAACTACAAATCCCATCATGCTTCTGCCTCGGAGTCATGCCTGTGGCTTGCAATGCCTTATGGGATTTTTAGTTTCAGCACAGCTAGAGAGCCAAGGTTTCCTACCCCTTGTATAGACACATCATAAAAGGAAACTCAAACTATCATACTTTCTACAGGGGGGAGTACAGCTAAGATCGGTCTAGGGCTATGAATTCATTCAATCTGTAAAAAGCTTGCCATGTCTCCTGATGAAACAGATCCCAGTAGGCTAAGAAATATATAGATATATAGATATTATATATCTATATATGATATAGATATATAATATATAGATATA
>NW_017308882.1:115625-121220 GCF_000935625.1 Nanorana parkeri | reverse complement strand
TATATATATATATGATTAAAGAAATGCTGTGTCTAAATCTTTGTGACATCTGCAAAGTGCCAGTCTCCTTATACTCTAGTTAACAATTCTTCTCCATTTTGGTGCACTAACTCACACCAGTCCAAACATACAGGTGAAACTCGAATAATTAGAATATCGTGCAAAAGTAATTGCAGCAAGTGCTGCAAAAGGGGCCCAAACCAAGTACTGAGTACATATGCATGTTTGTACTTTTCAGAGGTCCGATATTGTTCTATGTACAATCCTTGTTTTATTGATTGCATGTAATAATCTACTTTTTTGAGGTTGTGGATTTGGGGTTCTTGGGGTTTTCATGAGCTGTAAGCCATAATCATCACAATTATGACAAATCACGGCTTGAATTATCTTGCTTTGCATGTAATGAGTCTATCTCATATATTAGTTTCACCTTTTAAGTTGCATTAGTGAAATAAATGAACTTTGCATGATATTCTAATTATTCGAGTTTCACCTGTATATAGTCACAGAAGATGGACACATTTTTCTAATTGGAAAAATATGTAAATTCTGGGTGAAAACATTTATAAATAGAACCCTCTAATATCCAAATGCTAATTTTAAAACATGTTGTCCTTGTTTACAGTTCCACCATTTGCAATTTTTTTTCTAATAAATATTCTAAGAAATAAAATTCAAACCTATATCTCGACGCTGCAGAGTTTTCCTCTTGTTACGTTGGGCATACACATGTGCATCTTTAGCAATTGTTTGTATTAATATTTCCTGTGAAGACAAGAAAAAAGTATTTACTAATATGCATGAAGTTTTTGTAACTGTAATCAGTTTTACCCATTCCATATTCGCTTGATCATACCTTGCTTTGTTCACACAGACCCCAGATGAAGATAAGCCAAGCATCGACTGCCACAGCCTGTGGAGGCCAAGTATCTGATTTGCAGGGCATGGCTCCTAAACCTGGCTAAGCCCCACAAAAGCATTTTGCCAAAAGTGCCATTTTCGGCCGATATGTTTCAGCGGCCGATATATCGGTGCATCCCTACTTCTATCCACAATGTTTAGCGTGAATGGGGGAATCAAATGATTTCTCGAGAGAATTCGAACAGTGTGTGGCTAGACTAAATCTAACACTGAAGATATACCGCGATAAGCCATAACATTATGACCACCCACATAATATGGAGTAGGACCCCCTTTTAATGCCAAAACAGCTCTGACCCGTCAAGACATGGACTTCACTACACCTCTGAATGTATGCTGTGATATCGGTCACCAAGCCTCCAGTAGCAGATCCTTTAAGGCCTGTAAGTTGCGAGGTGGGGACTCCATGGATCGGACTTAATTTCTAGCATATCCCACAGATGCTCGATTGGATTGAGGTATGGAGAGTCTCGTAGTACACCTCAAACCATTCTTGGCCCATTTTTGCAGTGTGCATTATCCTGGTGAAAGAGGCCACTGCCTCTTGAACAGATGTACTTGGTCAAAAGCGTTTAGGTAGGCGATACATATCAAAAGTAAGAACCACGTGAATGGCAAGACCCAAGGTTTCCCAGCAGAACATTGCCCAAAGCATCACACTGTCTCTGCTGGCTTGCCTTCTTCCCATAGTGCATCCTGGTTCCATCTCGGTTCCATCTCTTTTCCACAAAAGCAACACACACACAACCTGCCACCCACACGATGTAAAGAAAATGTGATCGGACCAAGCCACCTACTTCCATTGCTCTATGGTCCAGTTCTGATGCTCAATCACACATTTTAGGTGCTTTTGGTGGTGGACAGAGGTCCACATGGACACCCTGACCAGTCTGTAGCTACACAGCCCCATACTCCATAAACCGCAATGCACGGTGTGTTCAGACACATTTCTAGTAAAACCAGCATGATCATTTTCAGCAATTTGAGCTAGAGTTGACCTTTTATTTGATCAAACTACACAGGCCAGCCTTAACTCCCCATGTGCATGAATAAGCCTTGGCCGCCCCTGACCCTGTCCTGGTTCATCTTCCTTGGACCACTTTCGGGAGGTCCTGATCAATGCAGACTGAGATCATCTCATAAGAGCTGCAGTTTTGAAATTGCTCTGACCCAATCATCACATTTTGGCCCTAGTCAAAGTCACTCATATCATTACGCGTGCCCTTTTTTTCTGTTCCAACACATCAACTTCGGGACAAAAATGTTCACTTGCTACCCAATATATCCCACCTACTTCCAGGTGCATTGTAAATGAGATAATCAATATAATTCACTTCACCTTTAAGTGGTCATAATGTTATGATGATGGCTAATCACATACAGCTCTGTGGCTGTACCACTCTACCCCGCTTCATGTACACTTCCTCACTGGGACCTGCTGTCATCAAACAGCTAGGGTCCAGAGACAAATCTGGATCCCGAGACAAATCTGGATCCCAACAGAGATGATCCAAATTGGCTGCAACGGCAATAACTGTTATAGTTATTCAAGTTCCTTCAGAGGTAGCTATGGGTATGTGGAAGGCAGCTAAAAAGGTCTTGTAGGCCCCATCTTCCACAGTTGTACAGGCTCCTCTCCTCTACTAAAATTTCTTACTATGGGAAGGTTAAAGTGTCTTTCCACTTTTGCAGCTAAAATAGAGGAAACCCTACTATATGTTATATGCTCCTATTCACACAGCATATCCAAAAATTTTAAACAAAATATATATAAAATAAGTAGTTGATCCCCTACCAACCAACAATAATTCTGACTCCCACAGACTGGCTATGTGGTACACAGATTAGTCCTGTCAATTTAGGAAGGAGCTCCTAACGACAACTCGTTATATATTATTTACACCTGTCCACAGAATCTTTCTTCCATTCAAACCTCACCACCATGGGCAAGACCAAAGACCCAGATAGCAAGGATAACTTGCCACAAACTTGTGATAGGGTTAAATTGTAATTCTTGTTAACTTGCCGCACACATTCCTGGCAAGTTGTAGACTTGCAGAACACTCGCAGCACAAGTTCTAGTTGACACTTTTTGAATTTGTAGCAAATTTGCTTGGAAAGTCTACAGCAAGAGTCCTGCAGGTCTTAGCAAGAGCTCTGCAAGCTCACTTGTCTGGAGACTTGCAATGTAGACTTGCTGTAATTGTGCAACAAAATTGTGAAGCTTGGCAATAGTTTAGCAAGTCATTTTCAAACTTGCAGCACAATTTCTTGCTATCTGGGAAGCTGTCAAAGGACATTAGGGACAAGATTGTAGACCTGCAGAAGGCTGGAATGGGCTACAAGACTATCAGCAAGAAGCTTGGCGAGAAGGAAACGACTGTTGGATCGATTCACAAAAATGGAAGGAATACAAAATAACCAATTGCCCTCGGTCTGGAGCTCCATGCAAGGTTTCGCCTCATGGGGTAAGGATGATCATGAGAAAAGTGAGGGATAGGCACAGAACTACACGGGAGGAGCTTGTTAATAATCTCAAGGCAGTTGGGACCACAGTCACCAAACAAACATTGGTAAACACAATACACCGCCATGGGTTGAGATCCTGCAGCGCCCACAAGGCCACCCTCCTCAAGAAGGCAAATGTACAGGCCCATCTGAAGTTTGCAGCACTTTCTCCTCATCATTTAAATGTTCATTGGCAGTCAGATGACACCAAAATTGAGCTCTTTGGCGTTAACCCAATTCGCTGTGTTTGAAGAAAAATGCTGACTATGACTCTAAGAACACCATCCCTACAGTCAAGCACGGAGGTGGAAACATTATGCTTTGGGGCTGTTTCTCTGCTAAAAGGTACAGGCTGACTTTGCCACATTGAGGGGCCAATGGATGGGGCCATGTATTGTAAAATCTTGGATGAGAACCTCCTTCCCTCAGCCAGAACACTTAACATGGGTCTTTCAGCATGACAATGACCCAAAACATAACACCAAGGCAACAAAGCAGTGGCTCAAGAAGAAGCACATTAGGGTCATGGAGTAGCCTAGCCAGTCTCCAGACCTTAATCACTAATGAAAATTTATGGAGGGAGCTGAAACTTCGAGTTGCCAAGCAACAGCCAAGAAACCTTAAGGATTTAGAAAAGATTGGACAAGAGTGGACAAAAATCCCTCCCTGAGATGTGTGCAAACCTGGTAACCAACTACAAGAAATGTCTTACCTCTGTGCTTGCCAACAAGGGTTTCTCCACAAAGTACTAAGTCATGTTTTGCTTGGGGATCAAATACTTCTTTTACTCACTGAACTGCAACTCAATTAATAACATTTGAATTGTGGGTTTTTTTGGATTTTTGGTTGATATTCTGTCTCTATCATTTAAAATACACCCATGATAAAAATTATAGACCATTTCTTTTAAAGTGGGCAAACTTACAAAGTCTGCAGGGGATCAAATAACACATTTCCCTGTGTTTGAGTAGCAGGCCTTTGCAAGCTTCTCTCTAAATTTAAGGAACAAGAAAACTGACTTTTGTAATAGAAACATTAAGGACATACAAGAGGGCCCCTCATTAACATACAATGGGAAGGAATTTATCAAAACTGGAGCAGGAAAAAAGCTGGAGCAGCTGTGCATGGCAACCAATCAGCTCTTCAGTTTGTTCAGTTAAAGTGACACCCTCAGATTTTTTAACATAAAACAATACTGTAATGTGTGCCTTACTGTAATCCATTATTATTTCCCTTCTCTTTGCTGGTCTTCCTTTTAAATCCGTATCTTTTCTCATGCTGGGCAGAACTTCTGTTTTGCAGCAGATTGCCTTGTCTCTGAAATGGATACATGGTGTCTGTGTGTAGGTTTGCAACCTGAGCCAGCACTACAGGAAGAGGCACTCTGCAAAGGGAAGTTCTCCCCAAGCATGAGAAGACATGAGGATTTAAAAAGAAGAGCAGCAAAGAGAAGGGAAACAACCATGGATTACAGTAAGGCACACATTACAGTATTGGTTTATGTTAAAAAATCTGAGGGTTAAATGTCACTTTAAGCTTCGAAAATAAAAGATAGAAGCCCATTGGTTGCCATGCACAGCTGCTCCAGATTATGATAAATTCCCCCCAAAGTGATGATGAAATGCCAGCACAGTACAGGCAGAGAGAACTTGGCAGGATTTTTCAGTCCTACAAAAACATCATCTCATAAAAAGGTATTCTGCAATTAGTTCTGCTATGTGAATGGAAACTAGGGCTGCAACAACTAATCAATTAAATTGATAATGAGAATCGTTGCCAACGATTCTCATTAACGATTAGTTGTTTTTCGATTAGTTGCAGCCGCCGCTCTGCTCTGCCCTGTTCTCCTCCCCGCTGGTGCTGGCTGCAGCAGTCTATATTTTTTTTTCGCTCAGTGTCTCCTCTTTCCTGGCCTGTTCCTCCTCTGTGCCGGCCAGTTCCACCTCAACCTCCTCTGCAGCTAGAGGCTGGGAAACATACCCAGTCTGCTATTGGATATTTTAAACTTTCTCCTTCATGTCCCTCCTCTGCTGATTGACAGCAGGCAGTGGGCAGGTGCAATAGCCAGCCCGCTATTGCAATTTGAAATATCCAATAGCAGGCTGGCTATTGCTCCCAGCAATAAAGTAAAAAAAAAAAAAAGAGAAGTTAAATAAACTAAAATAA
>NW_017308882.1:98974-114613 GCF_000935625.1 Nanorana parkeri | reverse complement strand
TATATATATATATATATACACATATTACACATATACATATACATACATACATACACATACATATACACACACACACACACAGTGTTCCAGTGCAGTGTGATTTTAATAAAATGCACATACCGTTTTATTCTGAAGTAAACTTTATGTCTGCAATGCTGCATTTGTGCATTTAAATTTTAAATTACTGTATTATTTTTTTTCTTTTATCCGATTAAAGTTAATAATTGGCTAACTTATCGATTAGGAAAATAATTGTTAGCTGCAGCACTAATGGAAACATGTAACGACTATAAAGTAGGTGTTACCCCAATTTGGCTGCTAAAGAGGAAATACAGTTTAAAGTGTGCAGTGCAATCAGGGTGCATTAGAAGCTGCACCCTGATTGCACTGGCTGGAGGACATTCAGCATCATCTAGCCCTTTCTTCCCCAGCCGTACTGTCCTTGGCCCACCCATTTAATTCATTGGATTTCAGTTCTTTCAATCATAGAGGTTCAGGATCACATGTGGGCATTTACACAGCTTCCTGTTTTCAGAAACCTATGTTCAGCACACTGCTTCCCTTCTCACCAGCCATGATCTGACTGCATTGCATAGGGAAGCAAACAAAAAAAGAGTGATAATGTCACAGAGTCTAAAATAAGGTAAGTAATGAAAGGTTTTAATTAATAATTTTATTAGCATGGTAATAAGAGGTAAAGGAATGAACCAGGGAAGGCAAAATATGAGCAGATTAAACTTCAGCTTTAATAAATAATTTAATTAACCACCATGAGACCTTAATTAGCCTTTTATCTCTTTTTGCAACAACTTAATCCCTATATCCCTTTCATTAGCTAGGATTTTTACACAGTTAACCTTTAGTTATCCTCTAATTGACCTTTACTTTCCTTTTGTTCTTAGTTAATGCTTCCAGCAGGCTCTAAACATTTTAGCAAATTAAGAATGCGATTTTTCTTTGGTTAAAAAAGGCACGCTGCCTTGAAGATCTACTGCAGGAAAACCAATTAGAAAAAAAAAAAAGAATATTTATTTTTTTGTACTCACTGTAAAATCTTTTTCTCTGTGTTCACTGAAGAACACAGATGTTTTCTTAACACTTTGAACAATGGGTTTATAAATCACTACCTGCAGGGGTAGGAAGCTAGGCACAAAAACAAGACAACCCAGGGACAGCCCCTGATGGCAGCCAAACTCCCTACCCCATCTGCAACAACCAAACACAGCAGTAAGCAGTACACAAACACAGTAAGCCAACATGAAGGTGAGTGCTTTGTCCTTCAATACGCAGAGAACAAGCTTTTACTGTGACTAAGAATATCATATTTTCTTTTTTCTTCATTGGAGGGCACAGCTGGACCCTTAACATCTTGACTGATAGGACGCCGCAAAGCAGTGTCAGTAGAGGATGGGCACAACAGAAAACCCAACAAACACAACACACATCCTTAACAAGGACGCTCACAACGCTACCTTGCGGTTCAAAACTAGCATCGGCAGATACAGCAATGGCAACTTTATAGCACTTAGTGAAGGTTTAGACAAACAATAAGGGCCAGCCAGAAGTCTGATCAAGAGTTTTACCCACCACCTTCTAATTCCCTGGTGGGGGTGCACCTTTGTGCTGAGGGGGGCTTATCTGCGGACTTGGAGGGTTTGGGCTGTCAGGATTGCTAGGTAGCACATCCAGCAGATGACTTAACTGACTTGCCCTTGTCCCAGACTTCTTGGCCATCAAAAATATGCTTGTGGGCCGAAGAGAAAGGCTCTGACTTCCTGTGGAACGAAGGTGGTCTTACCTGTATGATTCTGAATAATCTCAACCAGCGAAGCCCCAAATGCCCAGCAAGGGCATTTGGGTCAAGGCCTTCTTGGACATCTGGTCTACTGACCAACACTAGAGCTAAAAGGAGTTAAAGGAGTAAAAAGAACCACTGCTAAGAATGAGATACGAGAAACCAACTGCCTGGAATCCACAGCCGCATCACAGAACCTTAACTAGCTGACCAGCTAACGCAAGATAAGCAGGAAAAACCTGCTCTAAAAGCAAAACCTTGACATAAAGATTTAGCAAATTTATTCAGAGTTTGCATGACCAAGGCAGAGACCAGGACTGGCCAGGTTACTTCTTCAGCAACTTGTGTACAATGAACAAGTCACACATTCAGCATTTCTATCTGGAAAGGCAGGGATTACTCAATGGTCGATAATTGAGATGGGGGGAATTCACAATGCTGAGGAGGACCATTTCTTAACAAGTGATTTCTCAAAGGCATAGTTTACTGAAAACAAATGGACAACGTAAAAACATGAGCCGGGTGAGATAAATCTTTGTAGACAAGTTATCACAGAATGGATTGAAAGGAAGACTCTTAGACCATTTGAGTTTGTGGATACCATGCAGAACTTCAGAATCCTTGGAAGAGAAGTGGCCTCCCCAATTTTAAACGTCTCTATAACAGCTTTAATGAGCGCTGACACCAGCTCCTTTTCCTGGGCTAAACTAGCTGCTAGTACCTCATCCTCACTTCCAGAAGGATCCAGATCTGGATCTGCTGCAATGGGGGAATCAGGGTTAGCAATCACGCATGGTTCCCCACCAGAAACCTCAGAAGGGGAGGGCAGAGATTCTCTGCGATAAGGCTCTGCCTACACAGGAAGCAAAGTTGTCCATAGCAGACTGGAAGGATCAAAAGTCAAAGCGGACCCCATGGCACCCAAAGCCTCATCTGAGAGCCTGAGGAGGCACACATGACCTGGATTGTAGGGGAGGATTTACAGGCAGGGCATCTCAGTACAGGGGGTTGCATCAAAAAGCCCACAATTAGGGTAGTAAGGAGAAGAGGCCTTGTCCGCTGCACTTTCAGTCACCTGGTGACTAGCCTTATGTGTCTCCACCTTGTGCCCCAGCACCAGAGTAAATGCTCACTAGGGATGCACTGATACCAGTTTTTCGGTATAGAGTACGAGTAATGATAACTATCTTTGCCCGGGAAGCCGGCACCATGCTGTTTGGCCAGGAAGCCAGCTTCCCAGCCAATCAGCATCGAGCCAGCTGTTTGGCTAAAAAAAATGAAAGAGAATTTATTGCAAATGATGGTGTTAAAATCCTCATGTCGGTCTAATAGTATTAATAAAAAGCACCTTCTGGGTCTTGCAAATCCTTTGTATCCACATTTTATTTGCTATCCCATATCTACATCTACATTATAAAACAACCAAGAATGTAGCATCGAGCCGGCTGTTTAGCTTCCCAGCAAATCAGGAAGCCGAGAGAGGGGTCATTTCCTACCACACGGCTTCCCGATTGGCCAGGAAGAAGTCTCCATATTCCCTCGCCGCACTGCCCGTCAGCGGAAATTTCCCTCTGACCAGAGTTCCAGTATCGGGGGTAAGTATAGGAGAATTTGGGGCGAGTACCCACCTAAAATACTCAGTATCGGCGCATCTCTAGTGCTCACCATCCCCAGGTGCCACTGCCGATTCTCATGGTTACAGCCACATGTCAGATGGGGAGGAAATGCAAGTTGATGCTGCTTCTGCGCCTCACTCCTGAGGCAAAGGACTGCCTCTGACAGCTCCCAAAAACCACAGCACCAGCTCCCAAGGGCCACTGGGTGCCAGGTCTTGTAGAAGGTGAGCTGCCCATGACAAAAATTGTGTCATGGCCACCGCTGTACAGTGACCAATCAGTGACATAACACCATGGCAGAGATGGCAACTGCCGTTATACCGCACAGCATCAGTAAGCACCCCCTGGCCCTGCCTGGGATAACAGAATGGAGAGATACAGTGGCTTGCAAAAGTATCCTTTTCTCATTTTCTCTGGTCTAGAATGCGCTGGACTGCATGGAAACGCATAAAAACACCATATAAACCGCATACAAACACATTGGAACGCAGATGAAAGCCCATTTTAAGCGGGGGGGAAAAAAACCACGGCAAAGCGCAATGCACCGTGTTTCAGATCTGATCCGGAAAGTGGTGAGAACCTGGCCTAAAGTTATACAATTGCATAGAGTAAGAACTCAGGATATACTTCAATACTGAAATTCAGAAGGACATCATAATTCAATTATATCAATGCAGTAATTCGGTAGATAGTATAGTTATACAGATGCACAGAGAATGAACTCGAATGAAATATAGATACTGTGATTCATCACAACCAATAATGCCATCACCAAATCAGTAATCGGCTATCTTGTATATATTATAGTTATATAAATACACAAACTATGAACTCAGATGATAATACAAATACTGAGATTCATAACTACATCACAACCAATAATGCGGTTACCAAGCCGTAATCGATTATCTTGTAGACAGTGTAGTTATACAGATGAACTCAGATGAAAATACAAGATTCCTGACTACATCATAACCAATGATGCATCACTAAAGAAGTAAATCAGTCATCTTGTAGATAGTATAGTTATACAAGTGCACAAAATATAAACTCAGATGAGATTCATAACTACCTCATGAACCAATGATGCCTTCTCTAAAGCAGAAAATTGATTATCTAGTAAGTAGTATATTTATTGTTTTTCATCAGAGTTACTTTACAAATGCTCACAGTATGAACAAAGACGGAGATTAATAACTACCTCACAAACCAATGCTGCTTTCACTAAAGCAGTAAACTGGTTAACTTGTAGATAGTATAGCAGGGGTGTAGAAATAAAAAAATAAAAAAATTACAAAACCTACAGTCCAAGGACTAAAGTGGGGGTCCAATTTACTTGTCTTGTCCCTCATGACAATCTACTTGATACAAACAATAATGTTTAACCAAAACCGTATTTAACCGTGCTAAGAAGCGCTTCTGATTGGTCAGTGCACCTGACCGCACTGAGCAACGAGTGCTCGCAATTTGCAAGTGAAATTCGAAATCCATAGTGCAGGGCTGTGCTGGATAGCAAAATTAGTAGGAAAAAAATACCACCTTTTCATAGACAAAAGGTGATCAAAAAAGGGGATTACTAAAGAACCAATTGCATATTTAACTTTTGGCCAATAAGGCTTCCTTTATTGTAAAAGAAAATTCAAGATTTGCAAATGCGACACCAATCACCAAGAACTCCCAATAAAATTGGACAACGTTGTTAACATCATACTAATGAAATCAAAATAGCCGACATCCGCCCTGCCTAATCTCACATATGCAAGCTGAAGGCCATCACTCTTGATAATTACAAGACCTTTTTGGACACTACAAATTGTACACTTCTGTGAGCATTAAAGCTTAGATATAGACTTTGTTCCTCCAGAACATTTTCCAATTAATGTGCACCAATTGTGCCGTTCTTAAGAGCACCAGTGCTTGGATGTAAGCTTGAGCTTTAAAAGAACTTCTCAAGATAAGGTTAGAGACTCCTAAATTTTCGGTAAATGAAGCAAAGCTTTCTTTTAAATATTCTGTTTTCAATTAGAGCTGCAGCTAACGATTATTTTCAAAATCGATTAGTTAGCCGATTATTAGGTTCGATTAATCGGTTGATCGGATAAACAATACAATAAAGTTTAAAAAAAGGCTCCAGTGATGGGACTACTAGTTTGTATTGAGTTTGTAGTCCCTCACAGGAGCAAGCTTGGAGCGGTGGAAGTAAAAAAGAAAAAAAAAAAAGATAGTGTGGTGTGCAATATAGTGAAATGGAAAGTGTAAAATTATACAGCAATGAATGCAGAATGGCACCGGCTATAGAGGACTACAAAACCCAGCAATAGTACATCATACAGCACAATGCAGAATACCGCCAGCTATAGAGGAATACAACAAATCCCAGCAATGGTACATAATAGCTGGTGGCATTCTGCATTGCGCTGTGTAATGTACTATTGCTGGGTTTTTAGGCCTCTATAGCTGGCTGGTATTCAGCATTGCACCACTGTATAATGTATTATTGCTGGGATTTGTTGTACTCTTCTATAGCTGGTGGTATTCCGCATTGCGCTGTATAATGTATTATTGCTGGGATTTGTAGTCCTCTATACAGCGCAATGCAGAATATCGCCAGCTATAGAAGAGTACAACAAATCCCAACAATAATACATTATACAGTGTTGCAATGCCGAATACCACCAGCTATAGAGGACTACAAAACCCAGCAATAGTACATTATACAGCGCAATGCAGAATGCCGCCAGCTATTATGTACTATTGCTGGGATTTGTTGTATTCCTCTATAGCTGGTGGTATTCTGAATTGTGCTGTATAATGTACTATTGCTGGGTTTTTGTACCACCAGTGTACAACAAATCCCAGCAATACATTATACATACAGTGTATAATGTATTGCTGGGATTTGTATTCCTATGTATAATTTACAGCACAATGTACCATCAGCTATAGAGGAACACAAATCCAAGCAATACATTATAGATCACCACGTGTGGAAAAGTGCAGGCTTACCTGAGCAGTCTTCCAGCAACTTGCTTCTGAGATCGGACCTGTCTATCAGCGGCTATCATCACCCCACACCTGCTCCTCCTTACTACATCTCCCCGCGTCCCTGTGCCGATCGTGGATGTGGGTGGGCGGTGAGTGTGAGGCGGGGAGGAGGTGTGGTGTGTGGATGCGGGCAGCGTGTGGAGCTGTGAACAGGGTCAACTGATCGGAAGCCGTTTAATCGATTGTTGAAAAAGTTGACAACTTTTTCAATAATCGATTATAATCGATTATGCCGATTAGTTGTTGCAGCCCTATTTTCAATAGGACTTTGTCTATCCTTTTTGTATCCATAAGTAATTATTCTAGCAGCCGCTAGATGGCCAAACAAAAAGTATTTCACGTGAAAAGATATTGAAAACTAACATAGAATGCCCAAAGGAAACTTAATGACCATTAGGTCTAGTCTAGCATAAACCATAAGTCTCATGCAAGGAGTAATTGTATTCAGGTAACTCTGTTATTGTGCTGTTATCATTGGAATGGCACCAGCTAGCACTGTCTCCTTTGCACAATCTCTGATAAACAGCACACAGTTCAGCGAGCACTCCTGCTCATCCTGGTGGAGTTGAGGTGGTGTGTACGTGGATAGAGAACTGGCTACGGGAACGTGTCCAGAGAGTATCTGTAAATGGCACCTTTTCGGACTGGGCTAGTGTAATGAGCGGTGTGCCTCAAGGATCTGTGCTGGGTCCAATACTGTTCAACCTATTCATTAATGACATCGGGGAGGGAATAAATATTCATGTTTCCGGGTTTGCAGACGATACAAAAATAGGAAGGGTACTTGAAACGTGGATACCAGTATCCCTAAGAATGAGATGATGCGTGGACCTATATGGGTTGGACTTGATGGGCGTATGTCTTTATTCAACCCCAAATACTATGTAACTATGTAATATTGCCCTATTGCAAAATACAGAGTACCTTGTTTGTTGTCTTCTTGCAGCGGTGTTTGCTTCAGACTTTTCCTCCACCTTTTTGGCTTTTGTCCCTGCCACGATCCACCCGATTAACTGACTGCTGACTTCCAGTGACCAGTTCTCCTCTCTCCACCTCCCCTTTGCTCCGGAAGCCTCTCAGCGACCGCGGACATTGAGCGGCCGTCTCTCCTCTCTTCCCCTGCCTCACCCCTCCGTTACCAGGATAGTAGGACGCCTGTCCACACTACAGAGAATCCGCTCCTCCACATACACCATGCAGGCTCCGCGTTTCGTAGTCTGCGGTGTCTTCACAGCCCCCGTCCCTGCCACTATCCACCTGATCAACCAACCGCTGACACCCAGAAACCAGCTTTCCTCTCTCTCTCCCCCCTCGCTTGTATGATGCAAGTGAGGGTGCGCCCCCCTCCTTACTTCTGGTCGCCGTCCGCGCCACCACCGTCCCCACGATCCCGGGCGTCCATCCATCCCGGGCGATGTGGCAGCTCTGTGCTCTGTGCACTGAGAACGGAGCTCTCCGCTCTCCTCCCGGTCTCTGAATGCAGGAAGTGATGTATGTTACATCACTTCCGCATTCCTCTGTTACTCTCCGGCACAGAAACCGGAGAGAAGCTGATGAAGCAGATCTGTGCTTCATCAGCTTCACTAGGGGTCCCTAGGTGACATTAGGGGTCTTAGAGACATCTGATGTCTCCATAAAGGGGACCTGTAACTGTAATTTGTTATCACATAGGGCACTTCTTAGCACCCTATGTGATAACAATAAAGTGAAGTGTAAAAAAAAAAAAAAAATTGGTCACAAAATAAAAATGTACACACAAAACAAAACCCCATAATTTTTTTTAAAGTCCCCCACCCCCACATAGATGCGCAACAATGCGTTAGCTGCGCCTACACGTAAAAACGACGATTGCTCCAATAATGCTGCACGTGTTACTTAACGCCGCAATGAGAGCAATAATTCTCGGGCCATCAATCACTAATAACACTAAACTGATGAGCGGTAAAATATTTTAAAGCGTCGACTATGGTGTTTTTTTGCAATTTCACGGGCGCGCGCAATTTTAAGGCTTGACATGTTTGGTGTCTATTTACCCGACGTAGATAGTCCATGGTCCCATCGCACTCATGACCGCGTAAATCCCTTCAAGAATTAGGTGCTGCGGTAGTCAACGGGTGGCATCCGTAACAATCGTGAGCTGAAGCAGAGACACAGGCACTCCAAATTTGCAAAATACGTCTATTTATTGACGTGCATCGTGGTAAAAAAAAAGAAACGTTTCGGGGTCACAAAGGATCCCCTTCATCAGGTAAAACATACAGTGTTTACCTGGAACGCGCTTGGTGTGAACTAGCCCATAAACTACACAGGGCGTAGGAGATTCTTTTCAGTCAGAGTGGTTACATTTTGGAACTCTCTGCCACAAGGAGTGGTATCAGCAGAGAATATTGATTCATTCAAAAATCAATTACATACCATCCTAAGAGTCCATAACATACAGGGGTACAGGTACACTCTTAAAAACTAAGACCACATACACACACACGCACGCACCTACGTACAGACACACAAAAGGTTAAACTTGATGGGCTTGTGTCTTTATTCAACCTCAAATACTTTGTAACTATGTATGAAATAGTTAAAGTCAAAAGGGTTTTTAAGCTATCAATTTAATACTATGTTCCTTGTTAAACCCATATTTAGGGTGCAACATGGAGCCATTGCACGGGCCTCCACCCTCATCTTTCCACCCACACTTACCTGAATCGCAGGGCTCTTCTACGCGCAGGCCCGTTTTCTTTAATTTGGCGTGTCTCTGCGTCGCTCCACCCACACAGCTGAGTCAATTATTCACAGATCCATTTACAGGATCTGTGAATGAAAAAAAAAAATACAGATCCCAATTGCCACTATAGCAGAGGGACTTGTATTTCCCAACTGAGTACAAGTGCAGTGACGTCATCACATTTGTAGTCCATTGATATCATCCTCCAGTTCCATAAACGAAAGTCTGTACCAGGGCTGGAAAAAATGGTCTTCAAGAGCCTGTGCATTGCCCCTACAATCCGCTGACTGTGTTTGCAATGTAAGAAATTAATAAATGCTCACCTCTTTTGTAATATGGGTGCCTTTTTTAAGTTGTTACAAAAACTGGAATATGCCTTTAATGCAAATATGAATGTTTGGTATTTAAATTTCTAGCGAGATGGAACACAATGCTCCTGCTTAGAGGTTTACCAAAAAAACGTTACAAACTCAGTTGTTTATTAACCCCTTCGTGTAAAATTACAATAAATCTAATTTAAAAAAAATAATTTAAAAGTCCCCCACGAGTACGCGGGTCGCCACGTAAACTGATAATACTAATATCTAGGTTGAACTCGAAAGACTTGCGTCCTTTTTTTCAACCTATGCAACTCATTTTTTGTGTCTTTATTGAACACACCCATTAAAAGGAGAACTATGAGGTCCGGCCTTTTCCCCATAGTTCTCCTAAGGGTCACAGGAGAACACAAACTAGCGTTCTCCAGTCACCCAAAGCTCAGTATACCGTGAGCTACAGTCACGGCTCGATAGATCGAGAAGTGAGCGAGCGACGTTATGAGTTCGCTCACTTCCTGATCTACTGAGCCGACCTGTGACAGTTTCATTGTCACAGGTCGGCTCAGATTATGAGGCTGAGTGAAAATCACTCGCCTCATAATTCTCCTTCAAACATTCACAGTACTGGAGGAAATAGTAAGTAAACCCTTGGAGTCAATAGCTGGTCGAACCTTCAAGTAAGTACTTTGGTAGCTCTGGAAGAGACCTGCACAATGTTCAGTAAGAATTTTTGACCATTTCTTTTTCCAAAACTGCTTCAGCTCAGACACATTTGTGGGATGACTGGTGTGAACTGCTCTCTTGAGGTCATTCCACAGCATCTTTATGGGCTTACACTGGGCCACTCCAAAAGGCGCATTTTCTTTTTCTGAAGCCAGTCTGTGATGGATTTACTTTGATGATTAGAGTCATTGTCCTGCTGAATCGCCCAACTTCTACCAAGCTTAAGCTGGCAGATAAACTATCCTACAGAACGTTAGGTGCCTATTAAACTTGGGAAATCATTTTCCCCTTACATGATGGCAAGTGGTCCAGGCCCTAAGGTAGTGAAGCAAGCCCAAAATCATGATGTTACTTCCACCATACTTTATAGTTGGGATGATGTTTTGATGTTGTTAAGCTGTGCACTTTTGGCAGCATACATAGTGCTGAGTATTCAATTCATCTTTTCATCTAAAGAGGTCCCGATACCACTTTTTCAAGAACAAGTACTTTCCCTCAGGTACTTGCAGATACCAATTACCGATACTTTTTCTTAAAAGGACAATGACTTTAAAAAAAACAATACAGACTGATGACTTTAGGGCAGTTTCTCACCAGGGCTGAACGCAGATCTCTCCAGGGCTCTGCGGGCAGTGGCTATGCTAATCAGCGGGGGGTACAAGGTAGAAATAGTGGGTGTCGGTTCCGGGGCTGTATGTGCGGTGCTGTCCATGACTGTGGCTGCACCGGGAAGGAGGAGGAGGATATAGAACTGGACAAGCACTGCTAAGCACAGGGTTACCGACAGGTCACTAGCAGGCTGCCTGAGGTTCCCACAAGCCCGGGAACTCAGCCAACCACTGTGGTTTTAAGACTTAAAGGGCCAGTATCACCTGATACTGAAATGGGGCATTTTCACAAGTACAGTAATAACTTGGTTCACGAATGCTTCAGTTCACGAACAGTAAGTTGGGCAAAATTTTGGTTCAGTTCGCGAACTGCAAATCGGGTGACGAACACGACCATCTTTCCCGCTCTGACACGTGGTCATGGCTTCCTCTAGTCGAGATCGTGGTCACAGACAGACCTGTGCACACTTGCTGTGAAGCTTTGTGTGGTTTTTAGCACATACAGTAATGTACAGTATTATTCCATCCAGCATGGCTCCAAAGAAAGTGCAGAGCAAGCATGGTGGTAAAAAAAAGTGCAGAGCGGTAATGAAGGTAACCAGAATGCGCAGAGCGGTAATATAAGTAACCAGAATGCGCAGAGCGGTAATGAAGGTAACCAGAAAGAAAGTGCAGCGCAATAATGAAGGTAACAAAAAAGTGCGAGCAAGAATAGTAAGAAAATAGGTTTTGAAGAAATTAACCATTGAATTGAAGAAGGAAATTGTAGAAAAGCATGATCGTGGTATTTGTGTGATCTGGCTTCGGAGTACAAGATGGCGAAGAAGACAATCTCCACTATTTTGAAGAATAAAGATGCCATCAAAGGAGCTGATGTGGCAAAAAAGATGTTAACCAAGCAGAGGACACAAGTACTGGAAGAGGTGGAAAAACTTCTGTTAGTGTGGTTGAACGAGAAACAGCTGGCAGGTGATAGTGTTAGTGAAGCTATGATCTGTGAAAAAGCCAGGAAATTGCACAGTTATTTGCTGCAGCAAAACCCCTCCACAAGTTTATCTAGTGATGAATTTAAAGCCAGTAGAGCAGGGGTAGCAAAACTCCGGCCCTCCAGCTGTGGTAAAACTACAAATCCCATGATGCATCTCTCTTCGAGAGTCATGTCTGTGAGAATCTTGCAATGCCTCATGGGATTTGTAGTTCCACCACAGCTTGTTTGCTACCCCTGCAGTAGAGGGTGGTTTGAAAAATTCAGCAAGAGAAGTGGCATCCACAGTGTGATAAGACATGGTGAGGCTTCCAGTTCTGACAAGGCCGCTGCTGAAGCCTACAAGCAAGACTTTGCGGAATCCATGAAGGCAGAAGGATACGTCGCTCAACAAGTGTTCAACTGCGATGAAACAGGGCTCTTTTGGAAGAAGCTGCCGAACAGAACCTATATCACGCAGGAGGAAAAGGCACTGCCGGGGTACAAGCCCATTAAGGACAGATTGACCCTTTTGCTGTGTGCGAACGCAAGTGCCGATCTGAAGATTAAGCCACTACTGGTGTACCATTCCCAGACCCCACGTACGTACACCAGAATGTGAACAAGGCCAGACTGCCTGTCATGTGGAGGGCCAATGCGAAAGCTTGGGTCACAAGGCAATTGTTCATGGAATGGCTGCACGAGCTGTTCGCACCCACCGTTAAGAAATACCTTTCTGACAACCAACTGCCTGAAAGGTTCCTTCTTCTGATGGACAATGCCCCAACACACCCTACAGTCTTGGCGGATGATATAGACGCGAGCATGACTTCATAAAGGTCAAGTTCCTCCCCCCCAACACGACACCTCTTCTGCAGCCCACGGACCAGCAAGTGAACTACAACTTCAAGAAGCTGTACACAGGCGCTCTTTAAAAAATAACAATACATATGGTTCAGAACAGATTTACCTTATTTACATTGAACCTTATAGGGAAATTTGATTCGGTTCACGACCAGAATTGTGGAACGAACCGACGTACCACTGTAGTCGTGAAAATTCCCTGTATCGGCCCCGATATCGATACTAGTATCAGTACATTCCTAGTTTCATCATCACCCACAAAACATTTTACCAGTAGCGTTGCAGTTTGCCAAGGTGCTCTTTGACAAACTTCAGGCAAGCAGCAATGGTTTTTTTTTGGAGAGCAGCGCCTTCCTCCGTGGTGTTCTGCCTTAGACATCCTGCCTGTTCAAAGACTTGCGTATGGTAGATTATGAACAGGGATGTTTGTGTGTTACCCAGCGTTTGTCAGTGTCTCTCCGCCAGTGTGCTGCACTGCTGCTGGGTTAAAGAAAGTTCCGTCAATGTAAAAAAAAAAAAAAAACTTCCTGTGCGCACGTGATCAGGAACGTACCAAGTGCACAGGGGGGACGCGACCTTAAAAACTACACTACACTGCACATTATACATTAAACGGAAATAAAAAAATCTTGCTTGGAGCCCAGGCCTCCCCGGCCCCTCACACAAGTACCGGCCGTACCCCCCTGATGGCGGTCCTGGCCAGGGACTCAGATCGCGACCCCCCCTGTTCACTTGCGGGACCCCACATGGGGTCGCGACCTATACTTTAAGTAGCACTGAAGCAGATCTTTGCTTCATCAGCTTCTCTGGGGGTCCCTAGGTGACATTAGGGGTCTTGGAGACGCCTCACGTCTCCATAAAGACAGGGGTGTGGAAATCTTTGAAAAAACTACTTGTCCAAGGGCTAAAGCGGGGGCCCAATCTACTTGTCCTTCATAACATTCTACTTGTCCTGATACAAAAAAAAAAATCGTTTTAATTAAAACTAGGGATGCACCAATACCGCTTTTTGGGTATAGAGTACGAGTACCGATATTTTGCTTTCGGTACTCACCGAGTATCGGTGCTTCCGTTTGCATGGAGCAGGCTTCCCGGGCAATCAGGAAGCCGGGCAGCGTGTAATGAGATGCTACCTAGCTTCCTGACTGCCAGGGAAGCCGACTCCATGTTGTTTGGCCGGCTTGAATGTGAATGGCTGGGAAGCCGGTTTCCCAGCCAATCAGCATCGAGCCAGCTTCCTGGCCAATCAGGAAACCCAGCGGCGAGTAATGACCTGATTGGCCAGGAAGCCGGCTCGATGCCGATTGGCTGGGAAGGTCATTAGTCGCTGCCCCGCTTCCTGATTGCATGGGAAGCTGGCACCATGTTCCCCTACGGCACTGCCGGTCAGAGGAAATCTTCCTCTGACCAGAAGTTCCGGTATTGGAGAAGATATCAAGCATTTGGGCGAGTACAAGTACTTGCCCAAATACTCTGTATCTGTGCATCTCTAATCAAAACTGTATTGGTCTGTGCTAAACAGCGCTTCTCAATGAGTGCTTGCAATTTGCGAGCGAAATTCAAAATGCATAGGGCAGGACTGCGATGCACAGTACGGGGTAAGGACAGTACACCTGTACCGGCGGAGGGTAAGGACTGTTTGCCGAAAGGTAAGTATAGCCGGGGGGGTGGGGGTTTTTGAGAGAGACGGGGGCCAGATCTGATCGGGTAAATCCATTTTCCTATATTACCTGGGAAAGTGAACTTGCCCTTTAATGCACATTGTGCATGTGAGAGAGTTCTGCCGCTTCGCTACCACAATATGGCACAGTGAAATGGTGGCAGCACTCAACGCACACACACAATGTCCTATGCATGCGTTTATTTGCATGCAGATGGCGGGGGCATCGGGGCTGGTTTTCATTTTTTTTATTTTATTTTTTACATTGTCACTTTTTTTTTTTTTAATATAATTATTTTTTACTTTTTTATAATTTTTTTTACCCCACCTAATTTTATTCCTATCACATGGGGATTTGAAATCCGCTAAGTCAGTGGTTCTCAACCTGTGTAACATCAGGACCCACATTTGTCTGTGGTCATCAAGTCGTGACCCAAGTCGCACCACACTGGAATGCACGTCATTGCAGTAACGTGCGTTCCGGTGCGGGCGATCGAACTGTGGGTGGGAGGTGCGTTTGTGGTGCCATTCAAATGAATGGCAATGCAATACACCTCCCAGACCAGAATGCACAGTAGGTGCGATTGTGTTGTAAGGTCACAAGGGACTGTGATAACGCACAGTGTGAACGGGCCCTCAAAAACACTAACAGACGCACACAACCGCAGACACAATCTCACACATATACACACTCCAGAAAAAAAAATCTTTTTTTTAAGATCAACCCAGTCTACCTACCTTAAGAACTGGAGTGGATACTCAACCTGGGGTCCAGTGTGGGCTGCTGTGCTGTGACGGAGCTCCATGAATATGTTCATTGCTTGTACAGCTCCCTTGCGTGCTCTGTAGAGGTGCCGGGAGACAGAATGTGACGTCACTCCGGTCCAGGTACCTCTACAGGACACGAGAAGGAGCTGTAAGCAATGCACGTAAAGATGGAGCTCTCTTGTGGACATATCCCCAGCCCACCTCAAGCTGACACTCAGCACCACTAGGGGGGAGCTGACGGGCCTAGAAAAGTGAAAGGCATGCGGTGACCCAATGAACATGGTGTCGCGACCCACTTTTGGGTCTCGACCCACCAGTTGAGAACCAAGGCTCTAAGTGATAGTTTGGAGGTGACAGGTTCTCTTTATGGAACCTGCCCTCCAACACAGAACTGATGTTCTGTGTAGTTCCTGACAGCTGAGACAGGTGGCGCTGTGGTTACAGCGCCACGGTCTCAGTGATAACGCAGAGCAGACGAAAAACTCAAGTTTTTCGTCTGCTCTGCGGGCTCTATGGTGAGCTCATGTTCCGAGGTCTCGGGTCCGCCAGAGGAG
>NW_017308882.1:85864-98906 GCF_000935625.1 Nanorana parkeri | reverse complement strand
GACGTTTTTCGTCTGCTCTGCGGGCTCTATGGTGAGCTCATGTTCCGTGGTCTCAGGTCCGCCAGAGGAGCAGGGGATCCCGAAAACCACAGGGGGGCGGTGGGGACAGAATCGCTTCTCGTTTCATTCAAGTGATCTGATAAACTATCAGATCACTTGAAAACGAGCAGCGGCTCCACACTGTACACTTGGCTCTGCTTGTCCGGAGCGGGGCTAAGTGTACAAAAAAACTACTCACCCGGCGCCCGAAACTGCATGTCCCGGGCGTCAGGCGATAGGAATTCCACACCCCTGAAAGAGGACCTGTCATCTAAATTGGCTATCACATCGGGGGCTTCTTAGCCCCCCCCATGTGATAGCAATAAAGTTTTTTTTAACACTTAAGAGTAAAAAAAAAAAATTAAAGAAGCATTATTTTTTTATTTTAAACACAAATTTTTTTTCTCAAGTCCCCCGCCCCCCACATACACACGCAATTTTAAGGCTTGACATGTTTGGCGTCTATTTACCCGACGTGACCCAGTCTTCTATATTGTACCAAAAATATGGTTAAGAATAAATGTTTAACATAAAGTAAGGGGAAAAAAAAATGTTTTCTCGAAATTTACTGTACTTTGTTCATTATATAGTAAAAACATAACCCAGTGGTGATTATATACCTCCAAAAGAAAGTGCTATCTGTCCCTAAAAAATGTTAACATAAATTGCAAGGCTATAGTCCAGTCATGCTGGCTGGTGAGAAGCCCGATAGAGAAGAGAAGAGATCTCTCTATATATATATATATAGTAATTTTAAGTTTCAGAACGACAAATTTTGCTGCAGTTCAGTGCCATTCATGGTGAAAAGCCCGATAGAGAAGAGAAGAGATCTCTCTATATATATATATATATAGTAATTTTAAGTTTCAGAACGACAAATTTTGCTGCAGTTCAGTGCCATTCATTTATTCACTGGAACGCACGGTACTTCAGGGCCCTGCATTCCAGTGCAGTGCGATTTCACGAAAATGTGCATACCGTTTTATTCTGAAACTTTATGTTCGTAACTGCGTATTTTATTTTAAATAAATGGAATTTTTTTTTTTATCCGATCAAAGAAATAAATCGGTAAACAAATAGATTATGAAAATAATTGTTAGTTGCAACCCTATTAAAGTCCCAAAACTGTTTTGAGTATATGTCTTAAGAATTGGCAGGGATGATGGTACCATAGGTCATGGATAGTATACCATGTACTTAGGCCGTTTCTACTGTACGGTTGCACGACTTTTCTCTCCCGTGCAGGCTTGATTCTCGGCAGGTTAGTGCCATTCTCGGGAGACAAATGCGAACGGGCCGGTGTGCGCATGCTCGTTCAGCATGGCAGTCATTGGAAGCCTGCCCCTCAGGAGGGCGGACTTTTGATGATCGCAAGCACGATCTGCCTGTCCAAGATGGGCAGATCGTACGAGCTTTTAATTAGCTTACAAGCATCGCACAACGAAGTCGTGTGATGGTTGTAAGGTGTATGGGCACCTTTAGAATGTTTTGTGAATCCAGTTTTTTTTTTTTTTTTGTGGTTGACAACTATTCTCATAATCGATTAGTTGGTTGCAGCCCTATTTGAGACCATTGTTCTGACACACAACTGAATGCAGCTGATGTGGACAAGCCCTAATAAACAAGATGACCAGCTGCATATTTCATGATCCACGGTTAAGCGTGGAGCTATGTACATATTTTAGACATAATAGTCTATGGGGTACAATGCCATAGTGGTGTGTTTTTACTGCTCCAGAAGGAGGTGAGATCTAGGGGATCCAACTAATCGATAATGTGAATAGTTGACAACTATTCTCATTATTGATTATAATCGATTAGTTGGTCTGCAGCCCGCAGCAGGGCTAAATGTAGAAAAAAAAAAAAAGGACACCTGCCTTGCACACGGAACTGCGTGTTCTGGGCATCAGGTGATAGGATTTGCGCACCCCTGAACTGCACCTGCTTCAGGATGCATGTAAAAAGCTGTCAGTGACAGCTCTGCCCCTGTGTTGGGAGCATGTTAGGGTAGGTTCACACCTAGGCGATCACGCGGATTTAGCCACGCGATGTCGCACAAAACAGAGATATGCATTCAAGTCCATGGAAGCTGTTCACACCTTTGTTGCACGGTAGAAATCGCCTGTCGCACAAAAAGGTACAGGAGCGATTTTCGGGCAGATGTCACGCGATTTGGGTCCCATAGACATCTCTATGCATTGAAAACCGTGCGACAACCACACGGTTTTCAAAGCAAAATCGTGCAAACAGAACCGCGCAACCACACAAAAACAGCTCACCAGCTCAGTCGCTCAGGTGTGAACCTAGCCTTAGCGAGCAGCTCTCTGCACAGAATAGAAGTCCAGCTGGCAGATTTACTACAAGTTATGACCTGAACGTCCGCTTTCTTCTTGTTTCCTGAGTCACTTTAATATGCACTATAATATTTTTATATTATTGTTATGGTACCACAAATGACACACCCCGAAAAAAAACATTTACAGAAACTTTTTGCACAGGGACCCTTTTTCAAAGACATCAAGCGCAACTTTTGTACCTCACCTTCTGAATCACAAACTCGCTATTCTGAAACAATGTTTTTTGTTTTTTTTTCCCCTTTAGCAAGAACATGCTAAAAGCGTAATGAAAACGACAGCTTTCACACAAGAACCAGGCTCACCGTAGCCTTGCTTATAAGGAAGACGGCCTCCCGACTAGCCAGGGACACCTCCGGATCGAATTTCATTAACGCTTTCACCCGCGACAACGGAAGCTTCACGAGTTTCGGTATTGGAGCAGTGACGCATTCGGACTTCTCACCCGCCTGCTTGACACACAGCTCAGCTTCAGAACCGTCTGTGTGTTTTACTGCGATATCCAACACTACTGCCTCCTCCTCAGCAGCCATCATCTACACACAAGATAGCACCGGGAAATTCCTTCCAATCAAAACAAGGGAAACACCCACAACGTGCTCCAGGCTGACGTTAAAGATGTGCGCCTAAACTCATGCGTTATTGGGTCGTGAACAGAAGCTTTTGCTGCCGTGTAATCTTGTTTAGATATACCAGCTCGTCCGCTAAAACGCGGTCTGGACAGTTGCGGCAATGTGCTTTGTATCGCACGCTGCTCTGAGCTGTCACTGTTTATATATTTTTTTACTTTATTTGTAATGTACAATGTGTACACTCCATGCAAGTTCTCGCAGAGTAGAACTTGAAGCCACATAAAAAAAGGTAACAGCCTGTTCACAATATAGCGGTGACCTTTGTTTTTCTATAGAGGAAAAACGCAAAGACAATTGTTTTATATGTGCCCTGTTCACACCACAACGTGTGTGTGATTAGTGAAGTTACCAATGACAGATACAGAAGTCAGTCTGTTGTTTACTTGAATGGGCACAGCTGCCACATCTGTACGAATCCATAGGCTTTGCCACAGGAAGCCGCAGCCTTAAAATAGAACTATGGGGTAAGTGGTTTTCCCTATAGTTCTCTTAAGGGTCACAGGAGGACATATACTAGCGTCCTCCCGTGACCCAAAGCTCAGTATAGCAAAACAAATGGCAAACGCGCTCATCAATTTGTACAGGCACCTCTATATAGGTCCTATCTATGAACTATGAGAGTCTCCATGTTGGAGCACATGTGGCATAAGATCAGTGCGTTTGCCATTTGTTTTGCTTGACTGATTTGGTGCAGTGACGTATGGGGGGTCTCAGCTGCCGTTGTGATTGTGTGTCCCTGTGCCTTTAAGGAGGTTGGGCTTCCTCCTGACAAATCTGCACCCAATTTGATCCTTTGCTACATGTGCTTCAAGATGGAGACTCCTACAGTTTAGAGTTAGGACCGCACTATATAGAGGTGCCTTGGCGAGGCTGTGCGGCTTTCACATTTGCTGCAGAAGTAATTTTACTCTCACAATAGTTCTTTTTTAAAGCTCTGTGTGAGTGAAGCCTAAGATGCAAATAATTGGCATCACTGGACGCAATAATTACTCCCAGCATCGGTCAGTGGACCCAAAAATACCCCCTGAGCATTGGTGGTAAGTGTGCTTTATTTATTATCTTTTCCCCCCTGAATTGGTGAGTGGTCAGTGGCATTGTTAATTAACCCCTTTCCCCACCTTGCATTGGTGGGCAGTCAGTGGAAATTAACAATGCCACTGATCACCCACCAATGCAAGGGGGGGGGAGGGGTTAATTAACAATGCCACTGACCACCTACCAATGCAAGAGGGAAGGAGTTAACTGCTGTGTGCCACTGACCATCCACCAATGCAAGAAGAGGGAGGGACTGCTTTCACACTGCAGCTGCTTTCCCACTTCTAAAAAGAAACAGCTGTGCCCAGGGCACACACTTCCTCTGCACCGCCCCCTTCCCCCTCCTTATTGTATCTGAGGTCTAAGCGGTTGCAGTGCAAATCGCACTGCATTGTCACAAACTAAAAAGAAAACTAGGTGGTCACAACATCAGGGCACCCCGTTGCCCAGAACACTGGTGCCATGGTGTACCCGCACTGCAGCACCAGGGAGCGCAGCAGGCAACATTTCTGGGGACCCTTGTTTCCCAGGCACAGACCCCTCAAAACGGGGACAAATGGTAACCATAGTATATGGCCAGCTTTACAGATAAAGGGAGAATACTAGTGGGTCTATTTATAAAGTTAAAAAATGCACCGCTATTTGTCCTGCAAAACTGCATGCAAATTTGGTCACATACTTTATTGTTTTTTTTGTGCTGGAGCCTGAGCCGTCAGTCTGGCTATCCGCTTACTGTACATAGGGTCTCTGCTCCGACAAGAAGATGAGAAAACTGCAGAACATTACATTATGTGAACTTAATACTACTCGCTAAAGTGCATACATCAGCCGAAGGCAAGCGAAAGAAGAACAAGCTCTGTCTTTGCAAAGGCAGATGAACAGCTGGAGCGAGGAGAATGGTCCAGCAAAGTGACCTGAAGCAATGAATATGTTGGTAAACATTAACATAAAAAAAAAACAGCGTGTAGTCCCCTCCTCAATTCATACCAGACCCTTTAGGTCTCGTAGGAATTTTAGGGAGGACCCCAACGGCAAGAAAAAAAAAAAGCGATGGGTCCCCCTTAAATCCCATACCAGACCCTTGATCCGAGGAGCAGCCTGGCAGAACAGGAAAGGGGGGGGGGGTCATGCGTGCAGCCCCCCCTGCACCATATCAGGCCACCTGCTCCCAACATTGGGAAGGTGCTTTGCCGGGTGGGGGGCACCCCCTGGAAAAGCACCTTTTCCCCATGTCGTGTCCCCCTGGACCAGTGGCTGTGGGGGTCTGCGGGCAGGGGGGCTCATCTGCATCTGGGTACCCCCTTTTAAAAGGGGGCACCCAGATGCTGCCCCCCCTGTGAATGAGATTCCTATAAGCCCCCCTGCCCACAACCACTGGGCCAGGGTTGTGGGGGGCAGCGGGGCTTATAGGAATCTAAGTTCCCCCCCTTCATGAAGGGGCATCCAGATGCCGCCCCCGTTATAGATGAGTAGGAGGTAGTTATTACTCCTACTCATTTACCAAATATACTTAAAATAGTAAATAAACACACCACACTGTACACAAAGTACATTTATTTGAAAATAATATACCACCCAGGTTTTTGACCTTTATGTACCCCCAAAAAAGTCCATCGATGTAATCCATCATCAATCACATCGTCCTGCAATGTAGATCCACGTCAATCACAATGGACGATGAAAGAATACAAATACACGACGCACGCTAACATGTCCCATCCTGACGAACACTGCTGCAAAATGGCAGGCTGACAGCTCTGCTCCCCAATGTAAACAAAGGGGCAGAGTAAGTCAGGACATCACAAGACTTGTTCCTCCCATTGGTTGACATTCCATTAGGAGACAGAGAGCACCTCTGTACGCAGACTCTCACAACCAGCAGGCCAGGGTTGTGGGAAAGAGGCCCTTGTCTTCATCGACATGGGGACAAGGTACTTTTCCAGGGTGTTCCCTCCCTGGATAAGCACCCTCCCAATGTCAAGGGCATGTGTGGCCTGGTATGGTGCAGGAGTGGTAGCCACACACTCGTCCCCCCTCCCCTATTCCTGCTCTGCTAGGCTGCTGCTCGGATCAAGGGTATGGTATAGGATTTTAGGGGTCCCCATGCTTTTTTTTTTGCCATAGGGACTCCCCCTAAAATTCCTACCAAACTTAAAAGGTCTGTTATGAATTGGGGAGGGGACTACATCTTTTTGTATGTTACCTTTAATGAACCGCACATGTCTAATGCCTACTTCACTACGTCTGGAGGTAGTGAACAGAATCACCGAATCGGAAGACTCTAACAGGTCCCGGCAAATAGGAAATTGTTTATTTTTTTTAAACAATCATTATTTGTTTACCTTTATTATTTATTTACATTTTGAAACCTTTTTTTAACTTTTTTTTTTCCAACTTTTTTATTGAGTTACTATTCTGCTCGGTACCACGGAGGTACCGAGCAGAATAGCCGGGCCAAATGCCGCTCGGTGGCATTCGGCTATTCACTCACTGCCTTTCGGCCCCTATGTGCATAGCGGCCAACGGCAGAGAGTGAGCTGCCAAGCTTCGGCTCAGCCGATCCAGATGTTGGATCGGCTGAGTCGAACTCCTTCTGCACTTCGCCTCAGCCAAATATGCAGCGCATGTTTGGCTGACCGAAGTGCAGCCGAAGCCAGCCGATGTACGACTGAAATCAGCTGTACAAGCCTGAAGTGAATAGCCGAACACCGTTCTGCTCACTTCACTTCGGGTGGGTTACTCATTTGTCTGCCTTCGGGAGCTTTGTGAATAACCCTCTGTAATGTTACATTGTTTTATCAGAGGAAAGGACATTGTACAGTAAAAAATAGTTCCGTGAAGTGATCTCTGCTGAATATTTGTTTTTTGTGTTATTCGTTATCAGTTTAGCAATTGTTTACAATATTTCTATTGTGATGGAGTGTGTTTATGAAGGACTCAGATATATAAAATATGAAAAAATATATTTATTTGATTTTAAATTCTTGTTGGTTTAAAAGATTCATGCAGTTCAATAAAATATTGTTTACAACTTCTCTTGTGTTGATGTTCATGTGCAATTCACAAATACATATATCTAATTCTATGACTATTGCTGATTGGTATATTCGTGATGCACTAAAAATGAATTAATATTGATGGATAAACAACCAATGTGAATAAGATTCCCCATGCATAAAATATCAAGCTATCAATAACAAATGAAAAAGATAAATATTGATATTTCATTGAAAAAGGAAATATCATTAAAGTATATATATAACTAGAAACTGAAAATGAAATGAATGGAAGTTTACTGATAGATTGTATGTTGATGCCATCCTGTGGTTCAATATTAATATATATGGTATTATATGATATTCTTTCTTTTTGAAAAAACAGATTATTGCTGAAAGTCGGTATACACAAACATACAGAGTGAATATATCCCACTGAGGAAGCCTTTCTGGGCGTAACGCGTAGGGGACTCATCAAATAGTAATATACCTGTATTAGAAAGTATCAATTATGTGTATATTCTTATCCACATGAATGTATTGAAAATGTATGAAATACGGTTTGCGAATATACCAATCAGCAATAGTCATAGAATTAGATATATGTATTTGTGAATTGCACATGAACATCAACACAAGAGAAGTTGTAAACAATATTTTATTGAACTGCATGAATCTTTTAAACCAACAAGAATTTAAAATCAAATAAATATATTTTTTCATATTTTATATATCTGAGTCCTTCATAAACACACTCCATCACAATAGAAATATTGTAAACAATTGCTAAACTCATTAATTAGGAGGTGTGGACTCAGGTCGCCTAGGGTGGGGTCTGGGAAGTACCATTACTGGATTGATTCGTTATCAGTTGAGGAGGTGTAGCAACTGAGCGTTCCTTGGTGGTAGTGTGTGCTGTGAAATATATCATTAATTTTACCTAAGAACATTTGATTTTGCCCCATTCTCACACCTTGTAAACTTTCACAGAACAAATGTACATGCAGGTGGATGAATAGCTATGCATTTTTTTGTTTAGATTAATAGCCCCCTAGGTCTTGGAAAAGAGAGACAAGTGGAAAAGTTGGAGGGGTGGGTTAGACTTGGTATAAGTCATTCAGAATGTAGCAAGTATCTGAGGTGGGAGTGGCGAGGTAATGAAAGGAAAGACTGATACTTAGTATGTTTCCCAAGTTAACATGCAGGAGAAAGGAGTACAACAGCAATGTATAGAAAGGGCAGGTAGATAGGGAAGGTGTGAGAGTGGTGCCAGGGGTTTCTGCCCTCCATGGCAGGCAACTCACAGGAAGTCAAGCTTTTGGCAGAGTTACAGGTGAGAGCAGTGAATCCAGGGGCTCCATACCTTAAAGCAGGGGTCTCAAACTTAATTCACTTGGGAGCTTCTGGACAAATTTGCTTCTCTCATGGGGGCCACTTGCCAAATTTCATACATCAATTTTAACTTTATACGGTACCGATGTTAATGTCTGCTTGTGTTTATGATGTCAATATATGTGTTTGTGATAGTTTCTTTGTATGCAATGTCAGTATATTTTTTGTGATGGTTTGTGTGTGTGTGTGTATTGTCAGGATTTCTGTGAGTGATGTGGGTATGTGTGTTAATCTTTCTGTGTGTCATCAATATGTATACATGTGTTTCACACACACAGAAAAACACATCCCCTCCCCCACACACACAGAAATACGCACACACAGAGAAATATGCAGAAACAGAAATACACACAAAGAAATATGCACATACTGCACATACATACCCCCCACAGCCAGAAATACACACACTAATACACACACAATAAGGCCCCATTCACACTTGCTGCAAGAAAATGCAAATTCAGGAATCCCTAAATTGCACCTAAACTTTCAGGTGTGAATGGGGCCTGAGGGCCCAGTCACACCATCAAGAGTGCGTTCCAGTGTGTTTGGCCTCTGGAACGTATTGGAACGCAACCCTGCCGGCTCAGTTTTTTGGGTGGCGGGAGGGGGCGTGTCTGTGCATTGTACTCAATGGCACCGTAGCCACACATCCCGCCCGCGGTGCGATCGCCGGCACCCAAACGCATGGCACATTAGTGCCTGCGGTCCAGTGCGATGTGCAAAAAATGCTGAAAACATGGACCATGCGGTGGGGTGCCGGTGATCGCACCGCTGGTGAGGGGCATGGCTGCGATTCCATTGAGTTCAATGCACCGCCACACCCCCTCTCGCCCCCAAAAAAAGTGAGCCGGCCGGGTTGCGTTCCAGAGGCCGAACTCGTACTGGAACTCACTCCTGATGGTGTGACAGGGCCCTAATACACACACAGAAAAATACAACCCCCACACACATGTTAATACACAATAATACAAGCCCTCCCACCCCCCAGCACACAAAATATTCACGTCATAGCATTCGGGAACTCCCCAATGCTATTTGTGAGTTTCCAAATGCTATTCGGGTCTGTGAGCCGAGGTGTCACTAATTCGGGTCACAGACCCGAATTAGTTGCCTCGGTGGGGGTCGTGCATCGTGATTGACGCTGGATTACATCGATGGAGCCATTTTTTTTTAAATTAAAGGAATAGTCAAAAATTCACTGTCAATAAACGAAATTTCGACCGGACTACCGCTAACGAATTTCGGGAATTCGGATTCGTTTGCATTAGTTTTAGCTGTAATTCAGAAGCATCCGAATCTCCAAATTTCTGAAATTTCGTCCGAATTTCGTTTCAGAACGAAACGAATCACACATATGTCTAGTAATGACAGATATGTTTAAACGTGGTTAGTTTTGTAGGGAGATCCCTATAATAAATGAGTGCTGTCATCCAATGTCTGATTTGCAGGTACCTTCAAAATACCATAGAGAGAGCTTGTAATATATCTTTACTTTATTTAAATAAAACTTTAAAACCACTTTTGGTCCACTGCCACATGTCTCTTACCAGCTCAGTTTCTGTTAAGGAACAGCAGCGATCTTAGTGATGCCATTACACCACTCCAGTCTTCTGCATTCGGTGTGGACCCTGGATAGCCAATGTTAAGTGCCCACATTACTCAAACAGTGATGTGGATACCTAAAGAAGGATCCTCCCACTATACAATCCAAAAGAGAGAAGACTCTTCACCTGTCACATGACATGACCAGGAATTTAGATAATATAAAGGCTTTTAAATAAAAAACTGAGTTTAGCTAAAACTCAAAAATTGGCTAAATACATTCCAGGTGCAAAAAAAAAAAAAAAGTTGTTCAAAGTCTCACAGCTGGTTTTCTTTAGAAGGTTTTAATTGTTTGCACCTGGATTAAACAAAAAACAGCCAACATATTTCAGGGGCAACAATATTCCCCTTCATCAGGGCTTAGAATAGGAAAAGGATTTGATTGGACTTAAAAATTATATAACCAAATGGATCTTTATATGATTTGATATAAAGATCTCCTTTAGGGCTGGAATTGGCTGCAGCTGCAATGAGCTGAATTTACTGAGCAGATTAAAACTGACAGCTCAATAGGGCTTTAACCCCTTCATGACTAACTACGACAGTATACGTCTCTAGCATCGGGGCTGTTTAAACAGACTCCCGGCGGCTTTTGCTGCTGGGACTCTGTTTAAACTTGTAAAACCGACTGTCGACTTTACAGTAGAAGCGATTCTGGCGACTCAGCTGTCGCCAGATCGCTTCTACAGCCCGGTAAAGGGGACCCCGCCCAACACCCCCGCCGTGCTTCCCAAGCTCCGTTGCCCCTCCTACGGGCCCGGGACCGGCTTCTCTGGTGTCGGCGGGGAGATGGACGAACCTCTGTTCGTTGATCCCCTCCCCGTTCTATGGGTCCGGGAGCGATCCAGATTGCATCACTTCCGGTCCCTGGGCTGTCAGTGCTGGGTTCCTGAAGCCCCACAATAAGCTATTGAAGTGTGATCTGCACTTCAATAGCTTATTTGCAGCGTAAAGGTGGCACTGGGGGTCTTTTGGACCCCCAGCATCACCTTAAAGAGGACCTGTCACCACCATCTGCTATCACATGGGGGCTTGTAAGCCGCCCTATGTGATAGCAATTAAAGTAAAGTTAAAGAAAGAAAAAATAACAGTTTTTAAAATGAACATTACATAAAATAAATCTAAAAATAATTTTAAAATATGTTTTAAAGTCCCCTGTCCCCGTGAGCACATGCGTCGCCACGCGTCCGGTGCGCCTACTTATGAAAACGACGAACACTACATATGTTGGGTATTGCCATGCACGCCGGAGGATGGTTTTGGATTCCTGGAGAACTAGACTGACTCTTCAGTCAGTTACGGGCTTCACTGTAAAAGTGGACTACATCTAAATGGGGACAGTACAGCTCTAGAGAGCAAGGGTCCATGGGGAACAAAATATCCAGGAGGGTGGACCAGTGGGGGGAGTGGGCCTAAACTAGGTGGCTAGATGGCAAGAAACCTAGGTCCTATATGAAAAGAGTTGCAGAATCAAGCTATAAGTTAAAAACGAGCAGTAATAGAATATTAAACACTAGAATAGCTCACATGACTGGGCTGTTAATATCCAGGGGTACACTGTATTTCGGAGAGACAGATATACAATACAAACACAGCGCAAAAACGATTTTTAACACCAGTCGCTTATTTACAGTTTTGCGCAAAAAGGTGCAATTGCAAATTTGCAAATATTTGTTATTTATTAACTCAATACAGTTTTATCTTTTAGATTTAGTCAGAAATGTTTTTTGTGCACTGATACTGATTTTAGTGTGCTTTATTTTTATCGGTTTAATATTAATTTGAGAAACATTTGCGCAATTATCGCAGGTCCTACAAATTTAGTAGCACATCTTTTTATTCCACCGGGCCTGTGCTTTCAGAAAATATATGGTTTGGGGGGTCTTTTACAAATGCTAGCAACACAGCAGTAGAAAATCAAATACATGTGAAAAAATGCAAAATGGCGTGGCCAGCTGAGGTGCAAAATGTCCTGGAGGGCTTGGCAGCGAAAGGGTTAAAAGCCAAATAGCAGGGATTTAGACCCCTGATATTTTGCTGAAGCTCCCAACAGTAAAGTGGAAAAAAAAAAATAATGTAAAAAAAAAACAATTTTTTTTCGGTTTTGGTTTAAAAATTCAATTTCAGTGCATCCCTAATATTAATATTTGTGTATGTATTTTTTTGGACAATGTTCCTTTTATTTCTCATGTGTTTTGTATAATGAATCTAGGGTAGATCCATAAATACTTTTGTTCCTGTGGTGTGGTTAGAGCAGAGCAGGAGGGACTGAGTGGTATCCTTTAGAGCTAATAAATTTGTTTTTATTAGAGTCATATGTCAGAAGTCAATATGTCGGTAGTGAGAATGAGCTCCTTGAGTGGGCACCTAATTTCTCTCTGCACAGGGTGATCGGAAACTCAGGTTCTGAGCTGTTTGGCTCGAATGGAGCAGGCTAGCATTGTACTATTTTAATTGCTAAATTTATGATGGCGCATAAGACCATATTTCTATGACATGCATGGGAATAATCTAGGATTTTATGAAGATCAGACCTGTTGTAATTGTTGATTAAAAAAAAACTGTTGATGTTTGTTTTCTGGCTTTTATAGGTCCTGAATATCATTTAGTAATGTTTTGATATGCAAAACTTTGGTCTCTTATTTTTTGGGGGCCATGTTTTTATGAAGACACCAGAAAGAATGCACTTTAGTGTTTTCCATCTTACCGCCCATGGGGTTGGGTTTATGGGTATCGAGGAAAATGTGTATGGTTGTTTCAGGGCTCATGGAAATTGGGGCCTCAAAGTATTGGCCCGCGAAACGGTACCATGTGGCCCGCAGCCAGCTGACAAGTCAGGCACACAGTCACGGGCAGGCCCGGATTTCCCACAGGGCCACCGAGGCCCGGCCTCGGGGCGGCAGCGGTGACCTTTTCGGAAGTTACGGGCGCCGGTGTGAGGTGTCCCGGCGGCGGAACTTCGCTCACCGGCTCCGTAGTGTGCGGCCGC
>NW_017308882.1:84057-85260 GCF_000935625.1 Nanorana parkeri | reverse complement strand
AAAAGGTGATTAAAAAGTAAAAAATAAGAAAATAATTATAAACAATAATAAGATAAAAATTATAAAAAAGTAAATTATAAAAAAGTAAAAAGATAAATAAAAAATCTAAAAAAATTAAATTGATAAAAAAATAATTAAACAAATAAAAATTTACAAAAAGAAGAAGAAATAATTGAATAGAAAAATAAAAAGTAATAAAAATAAAGAAACAGTAAAAAAAAATTGAAACTAGCCCCGCCCCAAGGCCAGGTTCCACAAAACGCCCCTTGGGGCGGCAAGGAGAGTAAATCCGGCCCTGGTCACGGGCCGCGTACCTGACTTGCGGGAGCAGCTACACGATTTGCATCTCTGTCGGATGCAGACCACAGAGCTGCTCCTGTCACTGCTGGCACTCAGACCCTTTTGGCCGGCGTTCTGACAGTTCTGAGCTCCGGCCGAAAGGATGAATTAGTAAGGTCTGCACCAGACCTTACTAATCACCACTGGATCACCAAGAATCGTGCCTCCTTGCCTCTTCTCTGCAAAGATATAAGCAGGTCAGGGGGCTTGCGCGGGGTGGGGCTTAGAACGGGGAGTGTATTATTTTATGTGTGGGGGTGGCTTAGAATTATGTTTTACATGCCAACACATTTCTAGTTTTGGCCAGTCACTTTTGTGAAACACACACCTCTGCCAGTTAGAAAGATCAATCCGCTACTTCCTGGTTTAGGATTAATGCTTCCTGGGCTGGCTTTTCTGCTTCATGAGTCAGCTCCCTGATGATTAGACAGAGATGATGAATTGTTGTCCAATAAGCAGGCTAGATGGGAACTAGACATGTGCGATTCGTTTCGTTCCGAATCGAACATCGGACAAAATTTTGGAAATTCGGAGATTCGGATGTATCCAAATTCCGCATTACAGATATAAAGAATGCAAATGAAACCGAATTTCCGATTTGTTTTTTGTTGGTCGAACTTTCGTTTTTTGGACGAAATTTAATTGCAGCAAAGTGACATTTGACAACAAAAAAACTTTTTTTTCCTCTTAAATGTCACTTTGCTGCAACGAACGAACGAAACGAAAACTAAACGAAATCTCGTATGGACTAACGAATTTAGTCTGCATCCGAATTCCGAAAAGAATTGACTTTCGGACCCGAATTCCGAAATAAAGCAAAATCCGAATCAAAACGAAACAATTTTTTTGCTGGTATGTCTACTT
>NW_017308882.1:81141-83764 GCF_000935625.1 Nanorana parkeri | reverse complement strand
CTTTATGTGTGCAGGGGAGGCTGGGGAGGGGTGTGTATTATTTTATGTGTGCAGGGGGAGTGTATTATTTTATGTGTGCGGGGGGGGCTTGGGACAGGGGGATGAGTATATTCTTCTCCTTCTGCTTTTTCTGTGAAAAGTTTATAACGCAAAGTGCAGGGTTCAGTGGTATAATACAGAGTGTAGAGGTTAGTGGTGTCATGTAGAGGTCAGCAATGTAATGCACAGTGCAGTGGTCAGAAGTGTAATGCACAGTACAGAAGTCAGTGGTGTAATGCAGTGGTCAGCGGTGTAATGCACAGTGCAGAGGTTAGCATGTAGCGCAGCGCAGATGTCAGCGGTGTAATGTAGAGGGTCAGTATGTAACGCAGCGCAGATGTCAGCGGTGTAATGTAGAGGTCAGTATGTAACGCAGCGCAGATGTCAGCAGTGTAATGTAGAGGGTCAGTATGTAACGCAGCGCAGATGTCAGCGGTGTAATGTAGAGGTCAGTATGTAACGCAGCGCAGATGTCAGCAGTGTAATGTTGAGGGTCAGTATGTAACGCAGCGCAGATGTCAGCAGTGTAATGTTGAGGGTCAGTATGTAACGCAGCGCAGATGTCAGCAGTGTAATGTTGAGGGTCAGTATGTAACGCAGCGCAGATGTCAGCGGTGTAATGTAGAGGTCAGTATGTAACGCAGCGCAGATATCAGCGGATGTAATGTAGAGGTCAGTATGTAACGCAGCGCAGATGTCAGCGGTGTAATGTAGAGGTCAGTATGTAACGCAGCGCAGATGTCAGCGGTGTAATGTAGAGGGTCAGTATTTAACCCAGCGCAGATGTCAGCGGTGTAATGTAGAGGTCAGCGGTGTAATAAAGAGGTCAGTATGTAACGCAGTGCAGAGGACTGCGGTGTAATATAGAGATCAGAGTTCACTATGTACGCAGTGCAGAGGTTAGCGTTATCATATAGAGGTCAGTATGTGCGCAGTGCAGAGGTTAGCATAATCGTATAGAGGTCACTATGTACGCAGTGCAGGGGTTAGCGTTATAATATAGAGGTCAGTATGTACGCAGTGCAGAGGCCAGCGGTGTAATGTAGAGGCCAGTATGTAAAGCAGTGCAGAGGACAGCGGTGTAATGTGAAGGTCAGAGGTCACTATGTACGCAGTGCAGAGGTGTAACATAGAGGTCAGGATGTACACAGTGCAGAGGCCAGCGGTGTAATGTAGTACAGAGATCAGCGGTGTAATGTAGAGGTCAGTATGTAACAGTGCAGAGGTCAGTATGTAACAGTGCAGAGGTCAGTATGTAACGCAGCGCAGAGGTCAGCAGTGTAATGTAGAGGTCAGTATGTACGCAGTGTAGAGGTCAGAATGTATGCAGTGCAGAGGCCAGCAGTGTAATATAGAGGTCAGAGGTCAGTATGTACGCAGTGCAGAGGGCAGCGGTGTAATGTAGAGGTTAGAAAGTACGCAGTGCAGAGGCCAGCGGTGTAATGTAGAGGTCAGAGATCAGTATGTAATGCAGCGCAGACGTCAGCGGGGGAATGTAGAGGTCAGCGGTCAGTATGTATGCAGTGCAGAGGCCAGCAGTGTAATATAGAGGTCAGTATGTACGCAGTGCAGAGGTGTAATGTAGAGGTTAGAAAGTACGCAGTGCAGAGGCCAGCGGTGTAATGTAGGGGTCAGAGATTAGTATGTAATGCAGCGCAGAGGTCAGTGGGGGAATGTAGAGGTCAGCGGTCAGTATGTATGCAGTGCAGAGGTCAGTATGTATGCAGTGCAGAGGCCAGCAGTGTAATATAGAGGTCAGTATGTACGCAGTGCAGAGGGCAGCGGTGTAATGTAGAGGTTAGAAAATACGCAGTGCAGAGGCCAGCAGTGTAATGTAGAGGTCAGAGATCAGTATGTAATGCAGCCCAGACAACAGCAGGGGAATGTAGAGGTCAGCGGTCAGTATGTATGCAGTGCAGAGGCCAGCAGTATAATATAGAGGTCAAAGGTCAGTATGTACGCAGTGCAGCCGTGTAATGTAGAGGTTAGAAAATACGCAGTGCAGAGACCAGCGGTGTAATGTAGGGGTCAGAGATCAGTATGTAATGTAGCGCAGAGGTCAGCAGTCAGTATGTATGCAGTGCAGAGGCCAGCGGTGTAATATAGAGGTCAGATGTCAGTATGTACGCAGTGCAGAGGGCAGCCGTGTAATGCAGAGGTTAGAAAATACGCAGTGCAGAGGCCAGCGGTGTAATGTAGGGGTCAGAGATCAGTATGTAATGCAGTGCAGCGGTCAGCGGGGGGATGTAGAGGTCAGCGGTCAGTATGTACGCAGTGCAGAGGTCAGCGGGGGAATGTAGAGGTCAGCGGTCAGTATGTATGCAGTGCAGAGGTCACGCAGAAAGAACAGGTACTTACAGTTGTACTTTTCTTTCCTTCTTCAGTTAATGTGCCCTCTTCTCTTCCTCTCCTGGTGGTGGCGGGAGGGGGTGAGCAGTGAAGTTGCCTGCATGTCCTGAGGCGATGCCTTCAGCCGCCTCATGGTGTCTCCTGCAGTGCTCACTGTGCCTTTTGGTCCCGTGCAGCATAACTATGCTGCCGGCCAATCGTGTGCAGTCTCCCTCCCAGGCCAGCCTATAGCAGC
>NW_017308882.1:55109-79937 GCF_000935625.1 Nanorana parkeri | reverse complement strand
AGAGGTCAGTATGTACGCAGTGCAGAGGGCAGCGGTGTAATGTAGAGGTTAGAAAGTACGCAGTGCAGAGGCCAGCGGTGTAATGTAGAGGTCAGAGATCAGTATGTAATGCAGCGCAGACGTCAGCGGGGGAATGTAGAGGTCAGCGGTCAGTATGTATGCAGTGCAGAGGCCAGCAGTGTAATATAGAGGTCAGTATGTACGCAGTGCAGAGGTGTAATGTAGAGGTTAGAAAGTACGCAGTGCAGAGGCCAGCGGTGTAATGTAGGGGTCAGAGATTAGTATGTAATGCAGCGCAGAGGGCAGTGGGGGATAGCAGTGTAATATAGAGGTCAGTATGTACGCAGTGCAGAGGGCAGCGGTGTAATGTAGGGGTCAGAGATTAGTATGTAATGCAGCCCAGACAACAGCAGGGGAATGTAGAGGTCAGCGGTCAGTATGTATGCAGTGCAGAGGTCAGTATGTATGCAGTGCAGAGGCCAGCAGTATAATATAGAGGTCAAAGGTCAGTATGTACGCAGTGCAGCCGTGTAATGTAGAGGTTAGAAAATACGCAGTGCAGAGGCCAGCAGTGTAATGTAGAGGTCAGAGATCAGTATGTAATGCAGCCCAGACAACAGCAGGGGAATGTAGAGGTCAGCGGTCAGTATGTATGCAGTGCAGAGGCCAGCAGTATAATATAGAGGTCAAAGGTCAGTATGTACGCAGTGCAGCCGTGTAATGTAGAGGTTAGAAAATACGCAGTGCAGAGACCAGCGGTGTAATGTAGGGGTCAGAGATCAGTATGTAATGTAGCGCAGAGGTCAGCAGTCAGTATGTATGCAGTGCAGAGGCCAGCGGTGTAATATAGAGGTCAGATGTCAGTATGTACGCAGTGCAGAGGGCAGCCGTGTAATGCAGAGGTTAGAAAATACGCAGTGCAGAGGCCAGCGGTGTAATGTAGGGGTCAGAGATCAGTATGTAATGCAGTGCAGCGGTCAGCGGGGGGATGTAGAGGTCAGCGGTCAGTATGTACGCAGTGCAGAGGTCAGCGGGGGAATGTAGAGGTCAGCGGTCAGTATGTATGCAGTGCAGAGGTCACGCAGAAAGAACAGGTACTTACAGTTGTACTTTTCTTTCCTTCTTCAGTTAATGTGCCCTCTTCTCTTCCTCTCCTGGTGGTGGCGGGAGGGGGTGAGCAGTGAAGTTGCCTGCATGTCCTGAGGCGATGCCTTCAGCCGCCTCATGGTGTCTCCTGCAGTGCTCACTGTGCCTTTTGGTCCCGTGCAGCATAACTATGCTGCCGGCCAATCGTGTGCAGTCTCCCTCCCAGGCCAGCCTATAGCAGCGGAAAGGGGAGGGAGCTGCCATCCGGGGCCACTTTCGGCCGCTGCAGCAGAACGGCCGAGAGGGGAGAGATAAAAAAGAGTGATTACCGCTGCGGCGGCGGGGGCCGTTTTTAAAGGCATTAGAGAGGTGTGGGGGGCAATTTGAGGGAGCGGGGAGGAGAGAGGGGGGGAGTGGAGAGAGAGGGAGGGGGAGAAAGAAGAGAGAGGTAGGGGAGGGAGAGAGGGGGGAAAGAGAGAGAGAGGACGAACCTCATAACACTTCCCTCTCTATCCTTTGTTTCTCTATCATATTGTTTATTTCACAATTGTGTCTGGTTTAATAGGGTACAAAAGAGTGAGCAAGGAAGATCTGATGAATGTGTGCCAAGCAAGGCAGATCAAAACACATGGGAAAGCATTCAGGCACAGAAAAACCTGGAGGAACTTGCAGCAGAAGGGTTTTACCGTTTGACTCATGTTCCATTGCACCAAAAACACAAGGTTTAGCGCTATATCTATATCACTACAGACCGTGGGATATCCTTCTCAATAACAAGGCTCCTGTTAACCCTCAATGCAATTAAAGTAGATACAAACACTGAGCACTCTTTCACACGAGAAAAGGCCAGCACTTACAGCTCCGTGCAGGGCCGTATCTGGCAGCTCCCGGGAAGGACAGGTGCTGCGTGTGATTAGTACGCATCCCCCGTCCTTCTCTATGAGAGTACGCGTCCGTGCGGGTGCCGGTGTCCGTACTCGTACGCTGACAGGATGAATCCTGTCTGCGTTGGAGCCCGGAAACAAGCACCCGTACGGACCTGCACTTGGGGTGAGCGTAGGGCGGCGCGTACTCCCATAGAGAAGGACGGGGGCTGCGTACTATTCAAACTAGAAAAAAGTGGTACATGCATGAATCTATAACCAGCCTTTATAGCAGGGCGCACATTGGGAAGGCTTACAACAATACAAAACACAAAAGTTCCCCAGCCTCAACCTGCCAGCCAGCCTGCAACCAAACAAGTAGCCCTGTCAACAGTATGCGTTAAAATCAGAGGTTTTAGTTGCACAAACTTTTGGCCAAAAATATGTAGAAGCCACACTGCCGCGCCAAGGCACCTCTGCAAAGTGTGGTCCTAACTCTATGTATCTGAGTCTCCAAGTGTGAGCATATTAATGAAGTCGATAGATTGCATGCAGGTGTACCTGGAGGTAGCCAACTCCTCCTAATAAGGTGCAGGGATGCACTGGGGGCCCAGCAACCAAAAATGCACGCTGGGACCCCAGTGCATCCCCCAAACCAAAAATAGTCAAACTAGAAAAAAGTGGTACATGCATGAATCTATAACCAGCCTTTATAGCAGGGAGCACATAGGGAAGGCTTACAAAAATACAAAACACAAAAATTCCCCAGCTTCAACCTGCCAGCCAGCCTGCAACCAAACAGGAGTAGGCTACCTCCAGGTACACCTGCATGCAATCTATCGACTTCATTAATATGCTCACAAAAATATGTAGAAGCCACACTGCCGCGCCAAGGCACCTCTGCAAAGTGTGGTCCTAACTCTATGTATCCGAGTCTCCAAGTGTGAGCATATTAATGAAGTTGATAAATTACATGCAGGTGTACCTGGAGGTAGCCAACTCCTCCTAATAAGGTGCAGGGACGCACTGGAGGCCCAGAAACCAAAAATGCACGCTGGGACTCCAGTGCGTCCCCCTAACCCAAAATAGTCAAACTAGAAAAAATGGTACATGCATGAATCTATAACCGGCCTTTATAGCAGGGCGCACATTGGGAAGGCTTACAACAATACAAAACACAAAAATTCCCCAGCCTCAACCTGCCAGCCAGCCTGCAACCAAACAAGTAGCCCTGTCAACAGTATGCGTTAAAATCAGAGGTTTTAGTTGCACAAACTTTTGGCCAAAAATATGTAGAAGCCACACTGCCGCGCCAAGGCACCTCTGCAAAGTGTGGTCCTAACTCTATGTATCCGAGTCTCCAAGTGTGAGCATATTAATGAAGTTGATAAATTACATGCAGGTGTACCTGGAGGTAGCCAACTCCTCCTAATAAGGTGCAGGGACGCACTGGAGGCCCAGCAACCAAAAATGCACGCTGGGACTCCAGTGCGTCCCCCTAACCCAAAATAGTCAAACTAGAAAAAATGGTACATGCATGAATCTATAACCGGCCTTTATAGCAGGGCGCACATTGGGAAGGCTTACAACAATACAAAACACAAAAATTCCCCAGCCTCAACCTGCCAGCCAGCCTGCAACCAAACAAGTAGCCCTGTCAACAGTATGCGTTAAAATCAGAGGTTTTAGTTGCACAAACTTTTGGCCAAAAATATGTAGAAGCCACACTGCCGCGCCAAGGCACCTCTGCAAAGTGTGGTCCTAACTCTATGTATCCGAGTCTCCAAGTGTGAGCATATTAATGAAGTTGATAAATTACATGCAGGTGTACCTGGAGGTAGCCAACTCCTCCTAATAAGGTGCAGGGACGCACTGGGGGCCCAGCAACCAAAAATGCACGCTGGGACCCCAGTGCATCCCCCAAACCAAAAATAGTCAAACTAGAAAAAAGTGGTACATGCATGAATCTATAACCAGCCTTTATAGCAGGGAGCACAATGTTACCTCCAGGTACACCTGCATGTAATTTATCGACTTCATTAATATGCTCACACTCGGAGACTCGGATACATAGAGTTAGGACCACACTTTGCAGAGATGCCTTGACGCGGCAGTGTGGCTTCTACATATTTTTGGCCAAAAGTTTGTGCAACTAAAACCTCTGATTTTAACGCATACTGTTGACAGGGCTACTTGTTTGGTTGCAGGCTGGCTGGCAGGTTGAGGCTGGGGAATTTTTGTGCGTACTATTCACACGCAGCACCTGTCCTTCCCGGGACCTGCCTGATACGGCCCTGCACGCAGCACGGAGCTGTACGTGCCGGCCTTTTCTCGTGTGAATGAGGGCCGAGGTCTATGATCTATGATCCTTTATTATGCTTTATTGATTTAAAGACAAGAAATTCAGAATAGACACTAATGTGTTTCTGCAAAAAGTCTTAATCAGAGCTATCATTAAAATGGAACTGAAAAGAAAAGGAAAAAACAATTATCTTAACTCTTGCGGTGGTGCTACCTCGGCACTGCAAGGGTTAAGTGCTTGTTTTCGCCTAGATACTAAAATAAAAAAGTTACTCACCCAACCCCTTGATCCTTGGGGCTGGCTGGCTCTTAGACCAGTCCTTCCAGCCTCTCTCTCCCTCCCCTGCAGGGGTCTAAGGTCCCATGAGTAATCACGTTCAATACACAGTGGGGGGAATTTATCAAAACTGGAGCAGACAAAATGTGGATCAGATGTGCATGGTAACCAATCAGCTTCTCTCTTCAGTTTGTTCAATTAATATTTGAAAATGAAAGAGAGAAACTGATTGGTTGCCATGCACAGCTGCTCCAGATTTTTTCTGCTCCAGTTTTGGTAAATTCCCATCAGTGTATACAACATGAGGACAGCAAGGGACATACCATCACTGGAGCGGTGGAGAGGACAGGCTTGAGGGAGTGCTGTAACAGCCAGCCAGCTATGAGGTTCAGGTGAGTATAACTTTGTTATTTTTCCAGCTAGATGAAAATGAGCACTGCAATGGATAAGAAAAGTTTTGCCCAGAGTTCTTCTTTAAGGCATTTTGCAAAAACACGCTAGTGTCTTGTTGGTTTTAAGGATACTCTGGATTTCTTGCCTTATAATTAAGGATCAACTGACTCCAGCATTTGTATCTTCGGGTGCAAGTGGTTCTGGTAGAGCCCATCCAGGTGTGAGTACACTGAATGCACCCGATGAATAGACAAATCCAACGTCTGGTGCATAAACTGAGCATGGCAGAACTAGCTTGTCTGTACCCAGAAGGAAGCACTGCAATGAATAATTGCTATGGATTCTTTGGTGTACTTGAAGTTTCTCAAACGCCCGGTTATGAGAGACTGTAGAATGCTGGGCTGCGGCTGAGACAGCTGCAGAGCGTCAGGATGAAAGACAACCTGACTTTTGGCACAAACTGGAACTGGCTAAGCTACAACAACAGGCTTTGACCCTTGGTTACCTTGAGCACAGGGAAGCACTTTTGTCTGCGAGCCATGTAGCCAAATTTTCAGTTGTGGAGAAGGACAGTGATTTTGATACTTATGTGCTATCCTTTACGAAAAAAGTTTAATTAGTGCCATTTTATATAAACAAAGTGAGCCTGGTATCTGACACCAGAGCTGAGAGGCAAAGCCCAGCTGCGTGAGTGGCAGCTGGCTCTGCCTATCTAGAGGCAGAGTCAGCTGTACCCGCCCACTCCCCTGTCCGTTCCGCCAGTCAGCGCTGGAGGGTTGGACAGGGGAGGGGGGGGAATCCCAGCAGGGAGCCATGACTGAGAGTCACGGCTCTCTGCAGGGACATGATCGAGAAGTGAGCGAGCGACAGTATGCGTTCGCTCACTTCCCGATCTATTGAGCCGACGTGTGACAGTTTCATTGTCACACGTCGCCTCGAACTATATAGGTTGAGTGAAAATCACTCACCTCATAGTTCTCCTTTAAGGAAGGCCAGAGAGAGGACCCTTCACCTAATCAGAAAGACTTGGGAAGGCAAGATTGCTGGTCTCAAAGTCTCTGTGGATGACTACGTACTAAGGTTTGAGATAAAATGGAGATACTAGTTGGGATGTTAATGGAGAGCATGACACAGGCTCGGGCTAAACAAAAACTCTAGTTCAGCTGAAATTTTACAAATATGGAAGTGCAACGGGATTTAGGGTGTATATGTTTTACACTCTTTGTTGGACAACAAACTATGCGAACCATGGGAGGGATCATAAAGCACCTAATTGGCATCACTTTTATAATAAGTTTGGGAAAAAGAGGTAGAAGACGGAAAGCACTCCCTGTAAACATGCTCAAAGCATACCATCAAATAACAGCATATGTAATGCCAGCTTGCAGGGAAACAGGGAGGATGCACCTTAAAGTTCACAAAGTGGACACAGGTGCACACCCTAGCATCCAACAGTCTGCCTACCATGTCCTGCTAGAGGTGCAGGCAGACATGAAGAACGAGACTAAGGAAATGATGCCATAAGGGGTCATTCAGAGATCCCACAGTGCCTGGGCATTACCAGTAGTCCTGGTCCCCAAAAAGGAACAATTGACCAGTTTATGCATGGACGACGGGAAGCTGAATGCTACTGCTACTGCTGATGCTTACTCCTCGATGATTTGTTGAATAAGCTGGCAGCCACTCGCTATCTAACAATCATGGATCTGATCAGAGGGTACTGGCAATTCCCTTAACACCCAGAAAAAATCATCCATCATCACCCCATTCGGATTAATCAGATTTATGGTAATACGGCTCGGGATGAAGAACACACCAGCCACCTTTCAACGGATCATGAATGGCCTGCTTTTAGGGCTTTGCCTGGATGACATTGCAGTGTTCAGCCCTGCCTGGGAAGAACACCTCACACACCTGTCACAGGTCCTGGACAACCTGGCAGGGCTAATTTAACAATGAAACTCAGTAAGTATTAGATAGGCATGACAGAAGTCCAGTACTTGGGACACCAGGTAGGAGGAGCCACACTGAGACAGGGAAGGTGGAGGCCATTATGGCTTAGCTTACCTCTTAAACCAAGAGCAGGTTATGTAATTCTTGGGGACAGCAGCCTACTACTATAGGATATTTTTAGGGCTGCACCGATACCAGTTCAGATACCAGTGCCGATACTTGCCATTTTCATGAGAACTACCTGGGTTGCAGCTGGGACCTGGCTCTGGCGCTCCACCACTGTCCTGAAATCATTAGTCTGTATTGTTTTAGGAAAACTGACAATAAACAAAAATGTATCAGTAATTATATCTGTGAGTACTTGGACAAGTATCAGTACTTGTACTTGCAAAAATGATATTGGTGCATCCCTTTATATATGTTTATAAAAACAAAATCATACATTAGAACAGAGATGTACAAATCCCAGGAGCTCCTTACAAATGACAGCTGCCTCCTAACTTTTGAATTTTTCTCTAGTTTAGTCTGGAAAGTATCTGTACTTGTACTTGTACTGAGTACAGTACTTAGTATCGGTGCATCCCTAATTTTCATGCAACTGTAGTACCTTAGCTTAACTCCTAACTGACCTAACCAAAAATAAACTAAGCTTGTGTCATGGAAGACCTTCCACACCTAGAAGGAAGCATTGGCAAGTGCTCCTGTACTAAAAGTTCCAGATTTTATCCATCGTTTATTTTTTGGTGCAAACGAACGTCTCTGCCTATGAGTGTCTTGTGATCATGTGGGTGCACATGAGCATGTGTATAAGTTGCAACACTACCTGTATGGCCGCAGCTTTAAGTGATCTCCGATCACAATCGACTAAGATGTTTAACCAAAGAATGGCAAGTTACTCCATTGGACCTTGAGTCTCCAGAAGTATGATTTTGCCATAGAGCACAAGAAGGGAAGTAACCACAGTAATGCAGAAGGCTGGCAGATCCAGCAGAAGATGGTCACATTGGAAAGGAATTTGCAATCCAATACTTGCAACCTGCAAAAGAGGAGAGGTGTAACCTTAATGAGGTCTTATGATCTTATGAACTTTTTGGAGAGAAAAGTGGAGTCATAATGCATACAATGCCACCCTCATTTCTTCACAATGCGCAAGTTTGATTCATTAGGGGTAACACATTGCGATCCAACTTTAGACACGATGGCAGAAAGCAGATCAGTTAGAAGGAATGCAGAAACATTAAACCCTACTAGTCCAGGATCCTCAAAAGAATTTGATGGGCCCTGTCATAAATGGCTGTCATAAAACAATCTACAAGCAAATATCGATCTGTGAGTCTAGCTTTTGACCTGATATTGACAAAACACAGCTAGATTCTTTACGTAATCCAATATCCCTGCTGTGTTGGAGTTACATTCATAAAACATCTTTACACTAATGTATAAAAAAAAATAACAATCAGAGAAAAAACATGCCTTTTGTGCAAGGTGCAGAAGACTGATGGGACACATTACACCTTCTAAGAGAAACATATCCTATCTGGTGTTTATCACATTTTAACCCCTTCGTGACGGGAGACGTACAGTGTACGTCTTGTCACTTTGTGCCTATATGACTGGACACGTACACTGTACGTGACGAGTTATATCAGGCTTTGTAATGCCGGTATTTGCTGATTCTCAGCATTTAACAGTCATTCATTAATGTCTCAGTATTGAGGCATTAATTAATGAAATAATTAAGCTTTTTGTAAAAGCTTCTTCCTTTCAGTAATGAAAGAATGAAGCCGTTACATGCAAATAGAGGACCGCAATTTGCGATCCCGTATTTGACAGCTCAAAATAGCAGAGAGGCAGCAGTGACTCACCTCACCTCTCTGCTATTTGTTTTGACAGTTCGAGAGCCCGATGTTTAGATACATTTCACTGAAAGAATACAATGTATCTCTTTTGAGTGAAATGTATCATTTCTGATCGTCTAGGCACGATCAAAGAGCTTTTAGTGAGATCTGAATCTGACTAAAGTCAGGATCAGTCTCTAAGGTTATTATTAGCTGTTCCTAAGTTTGGATCAGCCTAATAGCCAAAAATAAAATAAAAAAGTTAATTTATCAAGCTGTCATAGTGATTGCTTGATATAAACTGACAAGAAAAAAAAAAGTTTTTTTATTTTATTTTTATTTTTTTTACAAAGTGTAAAAAAATTAAAATAAAGTGTAAAACAAAATTAGGAAAATATAAATTATATATAAATATATTTTTTATACTATAATTAATATAAAAAAATTCTAAAAAAAAAATAATAATCAAAACTTGTGAAAAAAGTGTTTTCTTCTAGTTTTTTTCCTAATTTTTTTATTTTATTCAAACTAAGTGAGGGGTTAGGTACACATATGTGATATAATTATATAGCCCTATCTGTCCTCTAAAAAACAATATATAATATGTGTGGGTACATTTAGTAAGAAAGTATATTACTGCTGTGGAAGAATCACACAGCAAAAATGTAAAAAATGTGTCAGTCATTTATGAACAGAACCTGAAAACTAGCTCAGTCATGAAGGGGTTAATTTCTCTTCTGTAGGTTGTCAGATTGTGAAACCTTGCCACCTGGCTATAGACAAGGTTAGAATAATTGCCATTAAGGGAGTGACCCTGGAGCATAATAAAACACTTCCCCATCCCTCAGACCTTTTGATTGTTATTTCTGTAGACACCCTCTTCAGGGACTCAGGGAAATGGGTCCTAGTGTACACTTCCCATCAAAACTATAAATAAATGCAAAGGACCAATTATGAGAGGCTGTGACTCTGGACCTAAGCTTGCCATACATGTTAATTTCATCTAATTGTGTCAAAATGATGATCATTTTTGACTGTAGTGATGAAAAAAAAGGAGCAGGATGTTTTTTGAACAAACAAAATGCTTACAGAGAGTGTAGAATGTAGTAGCCAAGTGGTATAAAGTGATGAGAAGATGTGGACCACTGGTGATGAGTCAGAATCTTGTGTGGCCATGCACATTTCTGTGTATATACACAGTTGCTGATTGTCTGTTTTCTATAAATCCCTTTTCATGAAAACAATATTTCAAAGTTTTAAAGCTGACTCTCTGAATGCTGTAAGGCATACGTGTCAAACTCAAGGCCCGCGGGCCAGAACCGGCCCGCAACGGAATTATCACTGGCCCACCTGATGATCATTAATTATCATTAGATCTGGCCCTGCCGCCAGCAAAAGGACTGCATTACCCAGCAGGCAGCCTGGCAGCAGCACAGCGTGACAAGGGAGTTATGGCCGTGAGGTGACTGAGGGGGGTCCCGAGGTCCAGTCCAGATGACGTGAGGTGCTACTTGGTGGGAATGAGGATCCAACCCAGACGACAGAGAGCCTGGAGAGCTGCAGCCTGCAGGTACTGTGCTGTGACACTCAGTCAGTCAGTCAGTATATCTCTCCCCTTCTTCTCCATCACTTCTTCTGTACTGTAGAAGTCATGGAGAAGAGGGGGAGTAATATACTGAAAGTAGTATCTGTGACACCTGTGTACCGCCTGCCTCCACACTAGTATGTCATCTAATAATTTGATCTCTATTATTTAAATTATAGTAAGCATTATGTGGGGTTACTCACACAAATTAGGCAGCTGCAAAGCCCCTGCGTGGGCCGAGACGGCCGCCTAATTTGCCTGACTACAGGGGCGGAGGGAGCGATAATAATAAACGCAGAGTGCTGAGGTCAGTAATGTAACGCAGAGTGCTGAAGTCAGTAATGTAACGCAGTGCGTAGGTGAGTAATGTGACGCAGTGTGGAAGTCAGTAATGTAACGCAGAGTGCGGAGGTCAGTAATGTGACGCAGTGCGGAGGTCACCGGTGTAAGAAAAGGGACTTACAGTGGTGATGTGCTCTGTCCTCATGCCCTCTTCTTCCTCTCCGGGTGGTGGGGGGGAGGAGGGGCAAGCATCAATGTCTGTGAAGCTTCTCTTCTCAGAGCCCTGGTGAGACCCCATGGAGCCCTGGTGAGACCCCCTCAGAGCCCTGGTGAGACCCCAGAAAGCCATGGTGAGACCCCATGGAGCCCTGGGGAGACCAGGGCTCTGTGGGATCTTGCCAGGGCTCTTGCCAGGGCTCTGTGGGTCTAACAAGGCTGGTTAGACCCCACAGAACCCTGCTACCCTGGTGAGGCCCCCTCAAAGCTCTGGTGAGACCCAGGGCTCTTTGTCGTCTCACCAGGGCCCTATAAATAGAGATAAAACTATTTTTTAAAACATCTCTAATTGATTATTTTCCTGATCCCCCCCACTGATATCTCCCCTGCGCAATGAGGGGAGAAAGCAGGGGAAGAATCCACAGAAGCAGGCACCAGATGGAAAAACTTTTTCGTAATTAAATGCTCTGTACTATTTAATGTCTGTTTTTGGCTTTTATTATTTAAATATTTAGGCTATTTCTTAAAGGGAAACTAAAAAAATAAATAAATGGACTGCATCACAACTGCATATGGTGTGACCTGGCCTTAATCAGAAATGTAAGAATCTTTTCCACTTTGAAGAAATCTACAATATGGTGAACTGTTAAGGTGCCCATACACTGTACGATTATCGTTGGACAATCGCGGGAAATCCCGCGATCGTCCGATAAATCGCAAAGTGAATGGAAGGCGTGCGACCGTTTCTACTGTACAGTTGCACGTCTTCCGTCGAACAAGCAAGCTGGAAAACCCGCCGAGAATCGTACGATTCTCGGTGAGTTAGTGGCCTGCTTGTTCGGCTTGTTCGTACACACTGCCCGTTTGCAGTCATCGGAAGCCTGCCCCTCATTGCAGTCATCGGAAGCCCGCCCCTCAGGGGGGCGGGCTTGCGATGATCGCAAGTACGATCTGTCTGTCCAAGATGGGCAGATCGTACGTTTTTTTAAATGACTTTACAACCCTCGCAAGACAAAAGTCTTGGCCACCCTTAGGCCTTGTTCACACCAATCGCGGAGCAGGTGCAGAGCAGTTGCAGACCGGATCAAAACTGCGTCCAATGTATTCCAATGGTATTTTTGGCTCCAGTTCACATCGCAGCGTGCAGTTCCAGAGCAGGTAAAAAAACTGGAGCAGGCCCTATTTTACCTGCTCTGGATCTGCAAACGCATCAAAAACGCATAAAAAATGCATGCAAATGCCTGGAATGCACTGAAAGCCCATGTTAAAACGAAAAAAATATATATATTTTTTTTTAACCAAAAATGGCCCGGAACGCAGCCAAAACGCGGCACAACCCACTGCACTGCGTGTGCAGAAACCTGAGCGGATCTGCTCTGCATTTGGTGTGAACAAGGCCTTACATTCTTGTATAGGTGTGGCAGCAATAAAAACCTTTCTTTTGAGCCCTGGTTCACACCTAGGTGTTTTTGAGAAGTTCTAAAACTTTTATCTGCCCAACATAAGAAATCCCATGATTTTCAATGGCCCTGGTTCATACCTGAGCACAAAAACGCCTTGCAGGAAAACGCCAGATGCATGAAAAGATACAGGAGCTTCTTTGGGCAGTTAAAAGACTTAATTAGAAATGCCCAAAAACACTCAACTTAAGCAAGACCTTAGTCTTGCGATGGTTGTAAAGTAATTTAAAAAACGTACGATCTGCCCATCTTGGACAGGCAGATCGTACTTGCGATCATCGCAAGCCCGCCCCGCAATACTGAACAGGGCATGTGTGCCCGTTCGGCATTTGTCTCCCGAGAATGCCACAAACCAGCCGAAAATCGTAAGATTTTCATCTGGTTTTCGAACATGCTCCTTAGACAAAAGACGTGCGACCGTACAGTAAAAACGATCGCACGCCTGCCATACACTTTGTGATTATCGCGATTATCGTGCGATAATCGCACAGTGTATGGCACCTTTAATATGGTGAATGTTGCTCCAATCCACATAATCTGTTAATCAAAACCAGGTGTTGATTGCATGTGCATCTTGGCGTCTCCATTTTTACATAAATGGCCTCTTTCACACCTCTTTTAAACCAGTCCTCCTCCCTGTCTGGGATGCGTACGTGACTGTCTTCAAAGGAGTGACCTTTTTCCTTCAGGTGTAGATATTAAGGATGGGCTCTCCTTAGTAGGTATACTGCCAAATCCTGACCGGAGGGTTTTGCTCTTCTCTGCTGAGCCATACGCTGGTGTAGCTGCTATTTTGTTTCACCGACATACAATTCTGAGCACTCCTCACTGCACTGGACTGCATACACAATGTTGTTCATCTTGTGTTTTGGCATTGGGTCTTTTGGGTGAGCCAGTTGTTGCCTCAGTGTATTGCTGGGTTTAAAGCAGACAGGGATGTGATGTTTTTTAAAAACCCTTCTGAGTTTCTCAGACACCCCAGCTACATATGGGAGGACCAAATTCTTCCGTTTGTCATGCTTTACACTCTCACTGGTACTCTTGGCATTCTTTCCTCTTCTTTCTGTTTTAACAAAATTCCAGTCTGGATACCCGCATGTTTTAAGGGCCCCCTGAGGTGTTTGCATTTCTTTGTCTTGGCCTCTGTTCTGGTGGGAATTTTCTCTGCCTGGTAGTGTAGTGTCCGGATAACTCCCAGTTTGTGGTGTAGAGGGTGGTGGGAGTCAAGTAGCAGGTACTGGTCCATGTGTGTTGGTTTTCGGTAGACCTCTATTTCCAGCCTCCTTCCCTCTTCTACTGTTCCTAAACAATCCAAAAAAGCTGGTTGGATGACCAGTGAAACGTCTTCAACAAAAATATAGAAAGTCCAGTTGCCTTGACTTATTTTTTACAGATATACCTTTACATTTACTAACGATTTACAATTATCGAAGTTGTTTGATTTTTCTAATAAGTGGAGTTTCCCAAACAAAAAACCTAATTTATTCATTTTTTACCAAATTGAACGAACATTCAGAAAACAAGTTTTTTGTTAGAATTAAAGTAGTGTTAAACTCTCAGTTTTTTATTTCAATAATTAATCCAGATGAAACAAATATATATTGCCCAGCAACAATTTTGTTTTACATTTTTCCCAAACACTTACAGCTGGTTCTCAGTTCTGCTTCCCCCAACTTCCTGTCCAGTACAAGATCACAAAGGACAGAGCAGTCTCCAGCAACTGTCCATCTACTAGCTTGGAGCAAGGAGAAGGGGGGAGAGCAGTGGGTTGCCTTGCTGTGCCTGTATATTTGTGGAGACACAAGACACAAACAACTTGCTAGCACACACAATGGTGGCTCTATAGAAACCTGCAAAAGAAAGGAGCTACCCTAAAACAGGAAATCAGGGTTGGTGCTCAGGGGACTAGCTAGTTCTGCAAGAAACAAAAACTTTTAAACATCAAGAAGCAGCATCCAGGTGATTTAGCATTTGAAATAGTTTCAAAACCTTAACCACTTGAAGACCAGGTATTTATACCCCCTTCCTGCCCAGGCCATTTCTCAGTATTCAGCGCTGCGGTACCTTGACTGACATTTATTCTGTCATGCAACGCTGTACTGAAATGAATTTTATACCAATTTTTGGGGACAGATAGAGCTTTCGTTTGGTGGTATTTAATCACCACTGGGGTTTTATTTTTTACTATATTTAGGAAAAATTACTGAAAATTTTGAAAAAAAAGTTTTTTTTACATTATTTTAGGAAACATTTATTATTACCCAATTATTTTGGTAAAATATAAAAGACGGGGTCACGTCGGCTAAATAGTAAAACAGCAAAAAGTTTCCAGGCACTCTCACAAGCTAGCATGTAAAAAAAACTTGTCTCACACTAAGGTTAAAAACAGAGGTTTGGATACACGTCTTCTGCAGAAAATGTGAAAGCCGCACAGCCGCGCCAAGGCACCTCTTATAGTGCGGTCCTAACGCTAAACTATCAGAGTCTCCATCTTGGAGCACATGGGGCAGAAGAAAAATTGGGTGCAGGCTTGTCAGGTGGAAGCCCAACCCCCCTTAAAGAAGACGTGTATCCAAACCTCTGTTTTTAACCTTAGTGGTGAGACAAGTTTTTTTACATGCTAGCTTGTGAGTGTACCTGGAAACTTTTTACCGTTTAAAGCCCATTCCATGTGCACCTTGCTGTAAAGCTGGTGACGAATTGATGAGTGCATTTGTCATCTGTTTGGCTTGATGTTGGGTAAATAGACACCAAACACGCCAAGCTTAAAAATTGCACGCACCCGCGAAATCGCAAAAAGCTACCATACCCAAAATTGGCCATAGGCGACGCTTTAAAAGCTTTTAGCGCTCATCAGTTTAGTGTTATCAGCGATTGATGGCCCTAAAAAGATTGCTCTCACTCCAACGTTCACGGTGATATGCAACGTGCGGCGTAATGGACGCAATCGTCTTCCCAATGTTTGCATGCGTGTATGTATGGGTGGGGACTTTAAAACATATTTTGTTTTTTTTAATTCTTTTTTATGTGTAACTTTTTGGGGGGGAAACTTTAATATTTTTTCCTATTTTTGTTTCCACTTAACTTTATTGCTATCAGATAGGGGAGCTAAGAAACCCCCCTATGTGATAGCAAAAGATGTGACAGGTCCCCTTAATGAAGACATCAGGGGTCTCCAAGACCCCTAATGTCACCTAGGACCCCCCTGAAGAAGCTGATGAAGCAGAGATGTGCTTCATCAGCTTCTCTCCAGCGTCTGAAGCTGGAGAGTGACACGAGAATGCGGCCTGTTACATCCAGGTAGCTCCCGGCCGGCCGTTTTTTTGCAACGGCTGGCCGGGAAGCGGTTGATATCACTTTACATTTTACTGGTATTTGGCCAGCTTAATGCGTATTTCTGGGGAAAATATACCCTAGGAATATTTTGTAAAGCACTTTTATGTACCTGATTTCCCACCGCTCCCCTAACAGTCAGTGCTCACCTCTCTCCCTTATGTTACGGCTTGTGGACAGTTCATTGGCATCCTCATGTATCATTATGGGCCTCCGACCAACTGAGTGGAGGGGGGAAGAGGCTGCAGGTGCCAGTTTTGGAGACTGCGGTAACAGGGATCAGGTAAGTAAAAGCCTCATCCATCCGTGTTGTTACCACTCCTCGGCCACCCACTGACCATGTAGTTTTGCAGCTGGACAGTGCCATACACATTGCAGAAGCCACAATACTTTGTGGCAAAAATTAGACCGTACGTGGCTCTCGGAAGGGGCTACCACTTGCTTGGGATAAATACAAAAAACCCAGGCATTCAGGAGGCACCTCTTGAATGAGTGGAAGCAGGGCCGGCCTTAGGGGCGTGCGAGCAGTGCGGCCGCACAGGGCGCCTAAAGGCCTAAGGCCGGCCCTGAGTGGAAGCCACTGCTCTACTGCACTCTGAAAAGTGATCTGTGTTGGAGGGATGTGAACGAGCACTAACATCAATCCTGTAGACCAGTGATCCCCAACTTTTTTGGCACCAGGGACCGGTTTTGTTGAAGAAAATTTTTCCACGGACCTGGGGGGTTGCGGTTAGTGATTAATCTGCGGCAGATAACATAAAACAGGACAGACAGGGAGAGTCCAGGCTGCTGTGGGTGTCATTTGAAGGGAGGACATGTAGGAGATTGCTGCACACACTATCAGGGTCCTTACCTCTTTGACAGGAGGGAACTTCGTTGTGTACTCCCTGGAGAAGCCTCACAAGTCACTCTGCATGTTCTCCAGCAGGTTCTTGAAGGGGTCGCAGCTGCTGCTGGAGGAAACCATGTCATCAGCTCTGGATCTGTGGCCACCGCACGAAGAGAAGCGGAAGCCAAGCTACGAGGGACAGCACCCAGATACCAGGCCTCCCACCTCCCTATAACATGTCCCCGGATCGGTGCAGAGCTGTCAGCCCTTCCACTCAGCCCTGCTCTCAGTCTCCGCACTGACACAGCCGCACTGCCCCGCTCTCCGCACTGACACAGCCGCGCTGACCCGCTCTTCGCACTTACACGGCCGCACTGCCCCCCTCCTCTCCGGCAGTGGATGGGGAACGAGACTGCCGGCGGCTGCTGCCCAGTTTGTAACAGGCCGGTTTGCACCCGGGGGGTTGGGGACCCTTGCTGTAGACCACCAGTTGACCCCTGCAGTGCAGAGGTAGCCCCACTGCATATTTTTTTTTAATCCTGGAGATAGGCTTTAAATCTGTATTTTAGAACTGTGTAAACAGGCATACAGTAAAAATGCCCCAAACTTGCTCTTGAAAAGGAGTTTACTGGCATAATTTATGAAGCATTAGCTTCATTAAAGTGACTAGAATAAATGAATATTGCAGCCAATACAGGGAGATTACAAGCATAAATCTCTAAACACTGTACATGCATAAACACAAGTCATTACATGCATATTTGTTGTTTTTTTGCCAGCTTCTGGCATAAAGATTTAGTGTAGATTATGGGAGTATTTAAAAGGCTCATGCACACAGGTGCAGATGTAGGCATATTGGCATACAGTGCAAAATGCACCTGTTTTTGTAGTACCTGGAGGCCCCAGCTTCTTTGTTTTTCTGTCCATGGGAACATATGGACAGAAAATGCTGTATGTAGGTAAACGCTGGTACCAATATTTCCATGCGCACAGGTGTAAAGGTGCCCATACACTGTGCGATTATCGCTCGATAATCGCGGGAAATCCCGCTATCGTACGATAATCGCAAAGTGTATGGCAGGCGTGCAACCGTTTTTACTGTACGGTCGCACATCTTTTGTCTAAGGAGCATGTTCGAAAAGCAGCCGAAAAGGTTTGAGGCATGCTCGGGAGACAAATGCCGAACGGGCCCGTTCAGCATTGCGGTCATTGGAAGCCCGCCCCTCAGGGGGGCGGGCTTGCGATGATCGCAAGTACGATCTGCCTGTCCAAGATGGGCAGAGCGCACGTTTTTTAAAATTACTTTACAACCATCGCAAGACTAAGGTCTTGCGATGGTTGTAAAGTGTATGGGCACCTTAAGTTCTTGAACACAGATGTTTTGCAGAACTTACACCCGTGCAAACACAGAGAGTGGCATACAGCATTTTCTGTCCACCATATTCCTGTGAACAGAGAAACACAGCAGTGCAATGCCATTGTGTAAATGAGCCCTTAAATCAGACTCGGGCATTTTTTGGCCCTTGGGCTGTATCCAGCCCTTGGTCTGAGGCTGTTTGGCCCGCTGACCTGCGCTCCATTATGGCTGGTTGAGAGTGGATGCACCAGCCTCCATGGCCGTTGCATCCACTGCAAGCCATGGCCCAGCAAGTCAGCAATTGGTCTGTGTTTGGACTGCATTTTTTTCCGATCCTTGGTTGCTAAGACCGTTGGTGTCCTAGCAACCAATGCTATCAGATGTCCTCCTCCGTCTCCTCTCCTGCAGGTCTATCCATGGACTTTAAAAAAGATCTTAAAATGGTATGTGTAGGGTGCGTGGGGTTGGCATGTGTTGTTTCCCGCCCAGCTGCAACTAATGCATGATACTGTGCAACGTACCTACCTTGTAGCAGGTGCGTTGCATGCACTTTTTTAATCCGCACCGCAAAGTATTACAGTTCCGCATGTGGCGGCAAAGTCATTCGCATTGTGGCCAGAAGGTGCATTTGGGGTGCCATTCAAATGAATGTCAACGCAACTGACGCACAGTACAGCTCGGTCAGTGCGTTGAGCGAAACTGTGCAATAATTGCTTTGGCCCTCCACAGCAGTCCCAGTTTCCTATGTGTCCCCCTGAAAAATAAATTGCCCACCGGTGCTTTAAATGTTAGCGTAGTGAAAGACAGTAAGCCCCTTTAATTCATTTTCCCTAAACGGAGGTTGTAAAGATGCAAATTCTAAATAGTTCCAATTCCGAAATATGACTTCACATTACACCTGGCCAACGGCACCAACGACACCCGAATCGCCCCAGGGTGCGGATGACAGGTCCCATAATGTAACGGTGATGTAGTCACCGTGGTACCGCCTTCGCCCTGACAAGCCCCGCCCTCTTGGTAAAAGCCAGGCACACACAATCTGAGCGAAGGAGGACTGCAACAACAGTGGTAAACAGCTCTCGGATTGCGAGCTTTTTCTACGCATCGGGAGCACTGACAAACCGCTCCCTTCCAGACACCGCCTTGGAATCGCAGGCCCCGCCCCTCCCGTTATTCTCTGCTGGGTCATCGCCTTGGGCACGGTATTTCCGGTTGGTGTAGACGCCGCCGTGGATTTTTGCTTGGATGATTGATTGATGTTTGGATAGCAGACCGACGCTTCTTCCGAGTGGAAAAAAAAAAGCCTGCCGATGCTGCCGGTGAGAAATTGATTAGCGCTAACGGAATGTCTTGTTAAGCCAATTCATGAAGGTGGGTGTTTAAAACATAACGCCTGCCATAGACAATAGATGCGATGGAGCCCCCCTCTTTTTTTTCTTTCCCCCTTCTCTTCCACCTTCATCATATCTTATTATGTCTGCTGTTATGATGTAATGGTTAGCGGATTGGGCTAGTTGCTTGAAAGGGAGGTCAGAGCTGTTGCATTTATATATTTATTTACCTGTGCCTTTTCAATGGAAATAGATGCTACAATGGTGCAGCCTACCTGTGATTAGCCTGAAAATGCTGCTGTAGCATTCTAATTGCATATGGCACACGGATAGAGAAGATGGTAATTATTGCAAAGTCATATTTTTATTCACGAGGCCTGTTTTTTGTGGTAGCTTTGTGCATTGATGGGGGGGATTCGTCTTTTTATCTTAGTTTTGCCTTTTTTGTTTTGTTTTTGGATGTATTGCTTTTGGCTTTTCCTTTTTTTATGCCCGTATAATTAAAATAATGTAGTCGACAATTGGCAATCGGTAAGGCTTATGAGCTGATTTCAGTGCTGCTGTCACTTTCTGGCAATGGAGAGTGTAAGGCGCTGCTGCTGCTCTTTGTGGGGAAAGCCCATTAGGTCTGATTGGCTAGAGTAAAAAAAAAAAAACTAATGTGTAAATAAATTAGATCCACTAGAAAAATGACAGAATATTACAAAGTACATTGGCTCCTGGTGTATTTTGTGTTAACCTTGACCTAATGGATATGCCACCTGGTTCCTATCATTTATTTATATACAGTAAATGTAATGAATTTGACTACAATTAAATATGACGTAATCATTTTGAAATCAATTATTATGCCTTAAACATTGCTTTGCTTGCAGTAGGTTCTAGTAGAGAATACAGCTTCTTGTGCTCTTGAGTGGTATCATCACCCACTCTGGAAGACCATCTGTTGTTCTGCTGGGGGAGGGAAGGGAAGGGAATAGCTGATAATTCTGGATAGCTGCATTCTACCAGTGAATGGGAGGGGGGAAAAAAAACCCATTGGAAACCTCTCCACTGAAGGCCGCAAGCGGAAACAAATCTCTACAGCTTTCAATCTGCAATATATGATTTCTTATACCTTTTTGCACTCTGCACGGTCTTTGTTGTTTTTTTTTTTCTTTGCATAAAATTTGGACAGCTGAAATATTTAATTAGATATATTCCTTCTTTGGAGTATGCAAAAGGTTTGCTTACGGATATCTAGATGTATTGGTGAAATGAATGCCAAAGTATTGATTGTATCACACTGTGTTTTTCAAGAAATCTGGGTATGATAATGCACAATACAGGTATAAAGTTTGACAGCTGGCCTTGTAAACAATTGATGAATAAGGAATCCCATAGTTAGATGGTACAGCCCTTGTATGTTGTCAGTGATGTCTAATTCAACCTGTTACTCTGCCTATTACATCAACCCATAAAGCATGCAGGTGATCTTTTCAAATATATAAGCAGTTATATATGTAGGTGATAGAAACTGATTTTTTTTTAATATATAATTTTTTTATTATGTTAATGGCTCATGCAAGGTTTTATTTAAAGGGTTTCTAAACCCTCCGTTTTGTTTTGCCTATATCTACTGCTAGCCTGCAGTAGATATAGGCAAAACGTTTTAAAAAAAAAACACTTTACCAGCGGTTTAAACTTACCCTGTTTTCGCCGCACGCTCCCGCCCGAGAATCCGAAACTGCTCGGGCGGCCGCAAAGCATCTTGAAGCGGGCGCATGCTCAGTTCGGATTTTCAGCCGGGAGACGAGCAGAGACTCAAGGTAAGTCTATGGACGCGCACACCCGCATGCAGACAACGTGGGGTCAGAAGTGCCAGCAAGGACAGAGGAGTCAGCGCTGGATCAGACAGCCGCCTCGCCGCTGGAGGGACAGATTAAAACATCAGGGAAGAAGATCGGATTAATAAACCTCATTTAAGGTAAGTGCTAACATAAACATTGGGGGGAGTGAATTTTGTTTTACTTTAATGTCACTTTAATTGTACAAAACTTATAAATGATATGAAAAGGGTCACATTTATCGATTATTGAAAAAGTTGACAACTTTTTCAATAATCGATTATGTCGATTAGTTGTTGCAGCCCTACATTTGAGTCAGCCTCTTGGCGAAATGTTCTATACTTTGAGGAAAGCCTGATATTTTAAAATAAATGCTTGTAAATAAAGGTAATGCATATCCAAAGCCAATAATTTCTTTTTCTTTTTGTTATGGATAGGATAGTAAATGGATTAAAACCCTAAAGCTGGCCATACACTGTTCAAATTTCAGCCAAGTCCTGTTCCCTTTGCCACAATTTGAGCAGTGTGTGGCCCCGTTTGCACACTTTGTTCCACAAAAGCTGATTTTTCATTCGACTTTTCTTGAAGGAGCTGGGCCAAAAATAGTTTGTCGTATAATGACTGTAGTCACTCTTTGGGTATTCCGACAGCCCCGAGTGCGGGCTGTCAGAATACAGCAGCCTGACAGGAGATTCCCGCATCCAGAAGGGTGAGCGAGGCTGAAGGGACCAGTCTAACAGCCAGCTGGGATGGTGGTTTGGGTGAGTATATCTCTGTTACTTTAGCTCCCTAGATGGGGGATATCCTCATTGCAAGGGTTAACATTTTATTTGCTCAGAGTTCATTCAAATTTGTACTAAAGGCCTGGCATTTTTTTTTACCTGAATGCATTCTCTGCCACTGTACTTTCTATATCGAGGGCCTGTAAAATAAAAAAATATTGGTAGTTGTGTTTTTTATTTTATTTTTTAATTTCACTCAATGTTAATTTATCTATCAAATGTTTACATTAAAAATACTCAGAATGAATTTTAGTGCTTTAATCTTCACGTTTTTGTATAATAAAATGACACCAAACTCAGGAGTGAAAGGGTTATAAAACCCGCACTTTTTTTGGCATATATCTACTGCTAGCAAGCAGTAGATATATGCAAAAACGTTAAAAAAAAACCAAAACCTTTTGAAACAGGTTTAAACTTACCTGTGTCTGCGCTGCAAGCTCCCGTCCGAACATCTAGAGAGTGTCGGGCGGCCGCAAAGGATCTCGGGCCGGGCGCATGCACAGTTCAGATTTTCGTCCAGGAGACAAGGAGAGACACAAGGTAAGTCTATGGAGCTACTTCGTGGCACATACTTCGTGGGACATGAGAGGAGTCGGCACTGGATTGGAGCCCCGCGCCAGCGCTGAAGGGACAGCTAAAAAAGGACAGTAAGGAAGAAGATCGGATTAAGAGGCATGATTTAAGGCAAGTCCCTACACTAACATTGGGGGAGGGGGAAAAATTCCTTTAATGTCAGTCATAAAAATGCATTCAATACCTTAACTATTAACAAAAATGTAACTTATTTGTGTATCACTCAGCTGGAGATCCTCAAATCATCTCTGAATTCATGCTGACACTGTCCTTCCTTCTGGAGGGTGGCTGCTTTTGTTCCCCACAGTCTCTGTGTGTGTTCTAAAGTAGCCTACCGAAATTGTAGTCTATCATGGGATTGAGCTTGTTCCACGGGGAACAAAAGTAGCCAGCCTCCAGAAGGAAGGACACTGTCTGCAGAGATTCAGAGATGATTTGAGGATCTTTTGCTGAGTGATACATTTTTGTTACTACCCGGTACTTAAGGTACTTGAATACATTTTTAAGAGTTAAAGCAGACCTTTACACTCAAAAATCTACCAAAGCATCCCTCTGTGTATGATGATTAATAATAACATGGACATGTCAGGTGTAAAATGCTGTGATTTTGAAATACTTACACTTGCACAACATTCACTTCCTGCTTTGAAAGTATAAAATGACTTCAGTTTGCCTAAGCGTTGCATCCTGGGGAAATTACATCAGCAGACCATTGCTGGGAAATCTCATCTGTAATCTCACAAGATCTCTGGGAAGGCATTTTCCTCCCCTGAGATGATGTCCTAGTCACATGTCTAGTCACATGTGCCAGTAATCCAGGGAGTATTAGAACTAGTAATCTGCCCTTAGTAAACATGGCCACTGTCAGAAGACTGGTAAAGAAACGAAAAATAAGGTATGCAAAGAGTACAAAGCCTGCACTTATCTAGAAGTATGTGTTTGTAGATTGTCATTACTAAACATTCTAAAGGTGTTTGTTGTTATTTTAAAGATATGGGTAAAGGTCCGCTTTAACTCCTGAGTTTTTAGTGTCGCTTTAGGGCCTCCTGCAAACGCATCCTTTAGCTGCGCTGGCAGATTCCTGCGGCAAGAACCTACAGATTCTTGTGGCAGGAATCACAGGTGGGTCTGTGTAGCTGCAGCCACTCTGCCTCTTGTGAATGACAGGCGGACATTGGCTGCATTTGTCCATGACTGTTCCCTTGTAATCGTAGATGGAACGATTACTTGTAGTTAGGAATAGATAATTGTCCCAGTCTGTATGCATCCAGGGGTAATCCTTTATCCCTCACCGTAGGCAGGGTTTTTCTTTTTGTTTTTTTTCTTTTAAAATGATTCTTTGTTGCATCTCAGTGCTGCATGGGATTTCTCAAGATGGGTTTCCTGATATTTATGGGCAATGCTTGTGTAATGTGTGTACAAATGACCACTTGTGACAGGGTGACCAGCTGGAAGCTTGATTCGGTGACGGGGACAGAATGTTGCCCCATAACAGAAAATGCCTGGACAAGCAGGTTCATGGCAGGATCAAGAGGCCCTGCTGTCTTCTGGGTCAGCAGTGTATATTTTCCCAGGGCACTGATTTTGAAGAAATCTCCACATCTATAGAAAAGAAAGTAGAACACTAGGGACTTAATGTGTAATGTGACCATGAGTTAAGTGAAGTAAACAGGGTTTTAATTAGTTAAGGCGGAGGCTGCCCAAAATTCAGCTTTAACCACTTAAAAACCAGGGTGTTAAACCCCCTTCCTGGCCAGGCCATTTTTCAGTATTCAGCTCTGCGGTACTGTGACCGACATTTATTCCGTCCTGTAACGCTGTACTAAAATACATTTTATACCATTTTTTTGGGACAAATGGAGCTTTCTTTTGGTCGTATTCACCACTGGGGGTTTTATTTTTTACTATATAACAAAAAAGTACCCTAAATTCTGAAAAAAAAACCTGTTTCCCTATGAAATGTTAAACATTATCACCCCAATTTTTTTGTGAAATATAAAAGACGGGGTCACGTCGGGTAAATAGACACTAAACATTTCAAGTAGGGATGCACCGATATATTGGCTGCCGAAACATATCGTCCGAAAATGGCACTTCATAATGCCGACAGTGCCATTTTCTGGCCGATACACCGGTGCTAACTGTCGCAGGAGGCCGAGCGCTGTGGGAGGAGTGCGCTGTGCGCGTCCGGCGTCTCTCCTCCCCGCACCACTCAGCCTCCTGTCATAGATCAGGAGAGCGGTGTGTGGGCGGAGACAGCCCGCGCTGTCGCAGGAGGTTGAGCGAGCGGTGCGGGGAGGAGAGCTCAGGCAACGCTTTAAATGCTTTTTGCTGCTCTATCAGTTTAGTGTTATCAGTGATTAATGGCCCTAGAATTATTGCTCCCACGCCGATGTTCACGGCGGTATGTAACATGTGGGGCACAATAGGCGGAATCGTCGTTTTTGCACGTAGGTGCACCCGACGCATCTTTGCGTGTGTATGGGGGGGGGGGGACTTAAAAAAATTTATGTTTTTTTTTAAATTATTTTTTTTTTTTATTT
>NW_017308882.1:40548-55036 GCF_000935625.1 Nanorana parkeri | reverse complement strand
GGGGTGGGGCCCGAGCCCACTTGTTGGGTGGTTGGGGGGGGGGGGACTTAAAAAAATTTATGTTTTATTTTAAATTATTTTATTTTTTTATTTGTGACTATTTTTTTTTATGCTTAACTGTATTGCTTTCACATAGGGGGCTAAGCATAACAAGTCCTCTTTATGGAAACCTCATGTTAGACCCCTAATGTCACCTAGGGACCCCCAGAGAAGCTGATGAAGCAGAGATCTGCTTCATCAGCTTCTCACCGGCATCTGTTGCCAGAGAGTGACCCTGAATGCGGAAGTGATGTAATATACATCACTTGCTGCATTCGGGTACCGGAAGGGAGATCGTGTACCAATCTCCCTTTGTTCTCCACTGACAGTTGCCATGCTGGTCCCAGCCGCACCGGTCACAGCGGATCTCGGGACTGGCGGTGGCGACGGGGCATGCGCACACCCTCACCTACTACAAGCGCTCAGGCGTCTCTAGACACCCGATCGCTTGAATGTAAACAGCCATCGCTGGCTGTTTTATATTGCTGACAGTCTCCCCACTTGTGTGCGTGCTGGGTGACGCGCCTGAGTGGGGGAGGGGTAGAACATCTTAAGATGCCCTCCCGCTCCTATAAGGCTCTCGTTCGGCCGTTCAAGAACGGCCAATGGACAGGAGGTGGTTAATGTGTTAATGCATATAAAAGGTTTTATAAAAGGACTTATCTTTTTAAGTGGGAGAACTTGCACAATTGGTGACTGACTAAATACTTTTTTGCCCCACTGTATACCGTGTGTTGGTAGTGTAGTGGATATATAGAGTCTATACACCCCTGCATAAAAGCCAGGTTTTTGAGATGTTGAAAAATAAGACCAAGATCACTTTTTTTTCCACCTTTTTAATGTGATCTGTGCCGTTCAATTAAAACTGAAATGTTTAAAGGGGGAAAAGATAAAAATTGAAAAACGTATAACTTGTTTGCATAAATATGCACAGCCTTAAAGTAATACTTTGTTGAAGCACCTTTTGATTTTATGACGGCATTCAATCTTTTGGGGTAGGAGTCTATCAGCATGGCACATTGTGCCTTGGCAATCTTTGCCCACTCTTCCTTGTAAAAGCGTGCCAAATCTGTCAGATTGTGAGGGTATGTCCTCTGCACAGCCCTCTTCAGGTCACCCCAAAGATTTTCAATTGGATTCAGGTCTGGGCCATTCAAAATCTTAGATCTTCTTCTGGTGAAGCTATTCTTTTCTTAATTTGGAAGTATGGTTTGTGTCATTGTCATGCTGAAAGGGGGAATTCCTCTTCATCAGCTTTTTAGCAAGGTTTTATGCAGAATTGACTGATATTTGGAACTGTTCATATGTCCCTCGACCTTGACTTAAAGTGACATTAAACCCTCAGATTTTTTTACATAAAACAATACTGTAATGTGTGCCTTACTGTAATCCATTGTTGTTTCCCTTCTCTTTGCTGCTCTTCCTTTTAAATCCTTATCTCTTCTCATGCTGGGGAGAACTTCTTCTGTTTTGCAGCGGACTGCCTCTTCTCTGGAATGTTACATGGTGTCTGTGTGCGCGCTCCCGACCTGAGCCAGTACTACAGGATGACGTCCTCCCGACATCCACATCCCCGCCCACTTTAGATTGGCAACAGCTGCTGCCTGCATGTGCTTTTGTTTTCCTCTTTTCTGCTGTGTCCATGTCTGATCGATTCTCCTAATCAGAGCACGTTATTTTTTTCTCTTTTTTTTTTTTTTAAAGAAACTTTATTGCTTATATTTTTTTCAATGAATAGGTTGTTTATGAAAAAGCATAAAAATGCTCTGATATCTTGCCTGCACATGCAGGCAGCAGCTGTTGCCAATCTAAAGTGGGCGGGGATGTGGATGTCGGGAGGACGTCATCCTGTAGTCCTGGCTCAGGTCAGGAGCGCGCACTCAGACACCATGTATCCATTCCAGAGACCAGGCAGTCAGCTGCAAAACAGAAGTTCTCCCCAGCATGGGAAGAGATAAGGATTTAAAAGGAAGAGCAGCAAAGAGAAGGGAGACTACCATGGATTACAGTATTTGTTTATGTTAAACAAATCTGAGGGTTTAATGTCACTTTAAGCACCAGTTCCAGCTGAGGAAAAACAGCCCCAAAGCATAATAATGCCGCCACCACCATGCTTCACTGTGGTTATGGTGTTCTTTTGGTGATGCGCAGTGTTGTTTTTGAGCCAAATATACTTTTTGGAACTATGGTCAAAAGGTTTAATCTTGGTTTCATTACACCATAACACATTTTCCCACATGCTTTTGTCCGACTTCATGTAGGTTTTTGCAAAATGTAGCTGGGCTTGGATGTTTTTCTTAGCAGGAAAAGGCTTCCATCGTGCCACTATACCCCACAACCCAGACATATGAAGAGTACGGGGATTGTTGTTACATGCAGTACACAACCAGTACTTGCCTCTTGGCAGCCTCCTGGACCAGTTTTCATCTTGTTTTTTCATCAATTTGGGAGGGATGTCCAGTTCTTGGTAATGTCACTGTTGTGCCATTATTTTCTCCACTTGTTGATGTCAATCTTCACTGTGTTCTATGGTATATCTAATGCCTGGGAAGTTTTTTTTTCTTTTGGACCCTTCTCCTGATACCTTCCAGCAGTGAGATCATTTTGATGCTTTGTAAGCTCTTTCCAGTTATTACTGTAATAGGGAAACTAAGTAATTGTCGGAAAAATCCTCCCCCGACAGCTGAATTTACTCAGTCACTTTATTTGATGGCAATTGTGTACTGACAACTATTTAAAATCATTTTAAATTAGGGCTGGTAATGATTAAAATTTTTCTGTTCGATTAATCAAATTTCTAAGCCGGCGGAGAGGCGAGTGTTTTCATTAGCGATCAAAATTATTTTAATTGATCAAAAAGTTTAATGATTAATCGAGAAATTAATCTTTAATTTCCACAGCCCTATTTTAAGTGCGATTTTAATTCTGGACACCCTACACATCCCTAATTATAAGAGGGTGTGTACACTTATGCATTCACATTTTTATTTTATTTTTCTCCAGAAAACAATTTTTCTTTATTTTTCATTGAATTGTACGGATTGTAGGTCATATAGGTGGAAACAATTCAGAAGTCATTTATTTTGGTCTGATTTTGTGTGTGTGGTTTTTTTTTACATCTAAAAAACCTGCCATTTTTACAGGGGTGTGTAGACTTTTTACATGCACTGTAAGTTGCACATGTATGGTGTGAATTGGGCACATAGAAAACAAAATGTTCTCTATGTGCCATGTTCGCACCTTACGTGTGTGGTGATGTGCAGATAAATGCAGCTCAATTGTTATGGTGTGAACAATCCCTGAATCTGATATATATATATATATATATTTTCTTTGAGAGCTAGTTCACACCATAAACAGTGCGTTCCAGAGCGGTCAACTGCTGGAAAGCACTGTATCGCATCCCGGCTGGTTTCCTGTGGTCAGGGGTGGAAGGGGGTGTGCCTGTGCATTGAAGTCAATGGCACCGCAGCCACGGCCACAATGCGATCGCTCTCACCAGAACAAGTCGATAGCACTGCAGCCACGCCCAACACACACAGTGTGATCGTCCTTACCAGAACGTGTGGCACATGAGCCTGCTTTCCGGTCCAGGGCGATCTGAAAAAATAGCGCTTGCACCATTGTTTCAGATCGCACTGGACCAGAACACAGGCACTAATGTGCCACACGCTCTGGTACGGGCGATCACACTGTGGGTGTGGGGCGTGGCTGCAGTGCTATCGACTTCACTGCACGGCCATGCCCCTGAACGCAGGAAGCGAGCTGGGTACGATACAGTGCATTCCAGCTTACTGCTCTGGAACACACTGTTTATGGTGTGAACAAGCGCTAAGAGGCTAATACTACAAAGTTAAAGTGGACATAAAATCTAAAGGAATACATAATCCCACAGGGCCTTCACATAATAGGCAAACATGCGGATTGTGAACAAATATTACATTGTGAAGCAAAAATCTTAAAAATAAAAATATCCCCCAGTGCTTCTGATCGCAATCACCCTCGGCAGCTTACTGCCCTTTGAAATGCATTTAGGGACTAATTGCAGTCAGTCCACCTTTTTATAGCACCACATGAACAAATCCCTCATAAAACTGCATTACCTGAATCCTTCAAATCCTATTTTTCTATGCATGCAGAAAGGGATTGTCACAAATTGAGAAAACTAGAGAAAGATATTTTCTAGGCTCTGTATGTGTGGCAATATATCAGCTTTTCTAAACCTTTTTACCCATGGGTTCCATGGGAACCCCTGCTGAAAAAATTATATCTACAGTTCATCCTACAGTATATTTGTATAAAGTGATATAAATAAAATAATACAAAAATTGCCCAGAGCAGCTCAATTTACAACATACCCTTTCTCTGGTAGACAAAATTATTTTCAATTATTAATAAAAATAAGTGAATATTGGCAAAAAAGTAAATGTAAACTAAATTGTCCACTTACACTAGTTGTCAGTGAAGAAGTGTCACCCTTATTTTAGTGGTCAGTGGAAAAGTGCCCCATACATTGCTGGTGGGTGTAGGTGGGAGTTCAGTTTCCACCACTGCTTACAGCACCACTCCAAGGAAAATGTATTTTTAACCCTTGCACTATGGCTACCCCTGCACTCAAGAGTCAAGCGTTCATTTTGTCTAGGGTCAAAAATATTCACCCAATCCCTGGCTTGCACCAGTTCCTTTCACCTGTTTCTGCTGCATAGATGGTATGTCCCTCAGCATCCTCATGTCCTATACACTATGTATAGAACGTTATGACTCACTGGACCCGAGACTACTGCAGTGGACGGGGGAGCGATGCCGAAGGGACTGGTGTATGGAAGATCGGGTGAGTATAACTTTGTTATTTTTCATCGTAGACAAAAACGAGCACTTAATCCTATCAGTACGGGGGGTGCTACCACAGCAAGGGTTAAGAATAATTTTGATCTGTTTTAGGAACCCCTAGTATCCTCTAGGAAAATACTGGCTGAGAAATGCTGCCCTTTAGTGTTGTCTTGGGTTTTTTTTTTTAAACAATTTTCATGCAGTTATTCCACTGATATGATATTTCAGGTTACCAAAAATAAAATTCACGATTTATGAGGTTAAAAACAACATTTTGCATACACAGTCCAGGAGAGTCAACAGTGCATGCACCAAAAAGGTGGGGGGAAATCTGTGTGCGTCTTAGGGAGTGAATCCCTAACGCCCAACGCCCAGAACATGCAGTTTCGGGCGCCGGGCGAGTAGTTTTTTTGTACATTTAGCCCTGCTAAAGCAGAGCTAAATGTACAGTGGGAGCCGCTGCTCGTTTAATACAAGTGATCTAATCAGATCACTTGTATTAAAACTGAGCGGCGGCGATCGAGTCCTGCCCCCCCGCTGTGGTTTTCGGGGTCCCCCGCTCCCATCGGGGACCCTTGACCACGGGATAGGAACTCACCATAGAGCCCCTAGAGCAGAGGAAGAACGACCGTTCTTCATCTGCTCTGTGTGATCACTGAGACCGTGGCGCTGTAATCACAGCGCCACCTGTCTCAGCGGTCATTAACTGCAGCTTCTGTCACAGCTTCTGTGTTAGAACCTGTGTCCTATGGTCCGGTGTGCCTTATGGAGTGCAAAATACAGTAGTTGTATTACAGACATTTTTTTTTGTAACAAAATATTTATTGTATTTTCAATATAAAATGACCAAGCATTTCAAACAGTATTTGCTGGTAGAAAAGATATTATGCAAACAGTGGCACAAAGAATGTTAACGTGCAAATACAGGTATAGTGGCATCTGCCTGATATGAAACCTGATAGAAAAGGAAGGGAAAGCAAGTAGAAAGTCCATCGGATGGTCGGCAGCAGTGTAATCCTGGGGTTAGCCACATGGGTCAGTATCCTGTTTCCAGGAAGTACATGTATCGACTCTCCAAATGCAATCGTTCCCATTACAGACGTCGAAGGGTATAAATGTCCAGATTAGGGTGGTGATGTTAGATCCAAGGCTCCCAGGTTTTTAGAAATTTGGTATGAGTATCAGTTGGTATACAGGACAAGTGTTCGTTTAACATAATATTGTCCAGTCTCTGGGTAGATTCCTGGTAGGGGATAAATTGTTTCCAATTGCCCGCAATAAATATTTGGTGTGCCAAAGAGCTTTGGTGTTTAGTTAAGCCAGGCACTGTAGCATGTAAGAGAGCCTGTGCAGGGTCTTTGGGGATGTTCGTGTCAAACAGAGAGAATAGTAAACGATAGATTCGAGTAAAGAAATGGGAGGCAAATTGACATGTCCACCAGGTATGTGACATGTTTCCAGGGAGGGGAGCACCCACGGAAGCATGCAGTAGATGATGGAAATATTTTTGCTAGATGGGTTGGGACTAAATACCACGGAATAGGACTTTATAGGCTACCTCCTAAGTTTGTCACACAAAGGGATCACTTAGAGATATTTTTCCACACTTTTTTCCAATCATCAGACCAGCTGAGATTAAAGTGACATTAAACACTCAGATTTTTTAACATAAACCAATACTGTAATGTGTGCCTTACTGTAATCCATGGTTGTTTCCCTTCTCTTTGCTGCTCTTCCTTTTAAATCCTTATCTCTTCTCATGCTTTGGGGGAACTTCCCTTTGCAGCTCAGTGCCTCTTCCTGTAGTGCTGGCTCAGGTTTCAAACGTACACACAGACACCATGGAGCCATTCCAGAGACAAGGCAGTCTGCTGCAAAACAGAAGTTTTGTAAAGCATGAGAAGAGATAAGGATTTAAAAGGAAGAGCAGCAAAGAGAAGGGAAACAACCATGGATTACAGTAAGGCACACATTACAGTATTGGTTTATGTTAAAAAATCTGAGGGTTTAATGTCACTTTAAGATCTGTGGCCCATTTTGTGGGGTAGGAATGTGGGATAAGATGTGTCAGTGAAATCAGTTTAGCGTATAGAATTGACAACAATTTGGGCCCGCCCGGTGAGTGGAGACAAATATGTTCAAAACAAGCGGATTATTCAGAGTTCTCCTTCTCAGTAGAGAAGATACAGACAACATTTTAACTCCTGTTATCTAGATTTTGCATGCTTTTTATGAGTGTAAATGTCAGGAAATAAATTGGACCAAAGTGCACCAGAGAATAGAGACTTGGAAGTGGAATGTACGCAGCCGGGAGCGTGCACGTCGGACAGAGAGTGTGGGACCCGAGGAGTGTGCGCTGGATCAGAGACCTGCACCAGTGCTGGAGGGATAGCTGAATACAAGTGGAAGGAAGAAGATGATCGGATAAAGAGTCATCGTTAAAGGTAAGTCCTTTAGGCTCCTTTTACATATAGCATATGCATTTCCCACATGATTCTCTGAAGAAGCACGGCAAAATAACGCTAAAATCTTTACATCTGCATGGATTCCGCTTGCTTCTGGCTATTACTATAACTACAAATGTGCAGAATCTGCCCCTGAAATCGCGATTGGACTGTTTTGTGGTACGAAAAAGTCCCGCAAATGTCTGAACAGTGCACATTAAAATGCATTGTTTTTTATGTTTAGAGTGATTCCGTGTGTATTCATACGTCCGAATATGCGCAGAAATCAAAATTTAGGGTGGTACTTTTGTTATATAGTAAATAGAAACCCCAGTGGTGATTAAATACCACCAAAAGAAAACTCTGTGTCCCCAAAAAATTGTATAAAATTAATTTGTTGCATGACGGAATAAATGTCAGTGAAAGTACCGCAGCGGTGAATACTGAAAAATGGCCGGGACAGGAAGGGGGTTAAACACCTTTTAACATCTTTAAGTGGTTAAAAACAGAATGTTACACAGAAGCGATACAGACCTAGTATAAGCATCAGAGGTAACTTGTTTGTACACCGCACAAGTCTGAATACATTTTGTCATGGAGTTCCACTTTAATTGCGTTTGATGCCAAATAACAATGGATCTACTGCTCAAACATTTTGGCTCCATTCACACTGAAGTGGCTCTCCTCGTGTATTGGGCTGTAGGAATACACGTGGAGCAGCTCTGATTAGAAAAAAACAATGCACTTTAATGTGCATTGTTCAGATTACTGAGGGGACCACGCAGTTTTGCTCTAAATAGAGCAAGCGCAATAATAGGCAGTTTCCCAAATCGAGTTTGCGACCGCACAGGAAACCACGCAGGAAACGCAAACGCCTAAGGCCTGGTTCACACCTCGGTGATTTATTTGCGAGATATCGCACAAAACACAGAATTGCATTGAAGTCTATGGAAGCTATTCACACCTTTGCAATTTGTCGCGCGGTAGAAATCGCCTGTAGCGTAAAAAGGTGCAGGAGCTTTTTACGGGTAATTGCTATGCATTTTGGGTCCCGTAGAAAATCTGTTCAATAAGTGATTTGGGAGCGATTACACCATGACGCAGTGTATGACAGGAACTTGGCTGTTTGTGCTTCTGATTGTACACCTGTACATCTCTATTCACAAAATCGCTCAAAAACCACCGCTATAAAAAGCGCATGAAAGCCACGCGACAAATACTATCGCCTAGGTGTGAACCTGGCCTCAAAGGTACTTTTAACCTGACTATCTTTCTGTGCATATGTGGACATTTTGTATGCCTTTTTTAAAATAATATTTTTACTCAGTTTACATAACACTGCTGGAATGCTGCCAACATATTGTTTAAACTTTTTTATCAAAAGAAGGAAAAAACCTATTGCTGTGACTGCTTAAAGTGTCATTAAACCCAATATGAATCTGTATATATAAAATAAATCCTTGTGCACATAAGCTTCCTATCATGCATGTTTGTGTTTTGTAGTAATCTGTAATACATGATGTCATAAGTGACATTTCATTCAGGTCTACGGACACAGCGGGGTGCAAGGCGGTTTGTGCTGTTACACAGTTGTAAAAATATCACAAAAATAGTTAATATTCATATTAATGTGACGTGAGAATTTATATAGTAATTTTCCTTAAGCCATTATCTTTGGTGTTAGCATAGCTGGTTAATATACTGCCATCTTGTGGTCGTTTTGGTTATTGCACCTTATTTTCTGTATTCCCTCCCCTTGTGTGTTATGTACTTCTTGTTAGACTTGTCGTTTCTGGCATCAAAATGGCCACATATTAACCACATAAAGACCATGGTGTTTCACCCCCTTCCTGTCCAGGCCATTTTTCAGTATTTAGCGCAGCTGCACTTTGACGGACATTTATTCAGTCATGCAACGCTGTACTGAAACAAATTTTATACCATTTTTTGGGGGACAGACGGAGCTTTCTTTTGGTGGTATTTATTCACCACTGGGTTTTTTATTTTTTACTATATAACAAAAAAAGTAGCCTAAATTTAGAGAAAAAAAATTACATTGCGCATGCCCTCGAAATTGCAGAAAACGACCACACCCAAAATCGGCCATAGGCGAGACTTTAAACACTTTTACCGCTGATCAGTTTAATGTTATCAGTAATTAATGGGCCTAAAATTATTGCTCTCACTCCGTTTGCAGCAATGTAACATGTGCGGCGTAATGGGCAGAATCATCGTTTTCGCACCTTGGCACCCCCGACGCATGTTTGCGTGTGTATGTGGGGGGGCAGGGGACTTAAAAAAAAAATTGTTATTTTATTTTACTTTTTTTATTTGAGACTTTTTTTTTCTGCTTTTATTTTTTTGAAATTTTTTTTTTTTTTTTTTTTTTAAATTTTTTTTTTTTTTTTTTTTTTACACACATAACTTTATTGCTATCACATAGGGGATTTCTTAATCCCCTATGTCAGGGCTCAAAATGTCAAGTCCTGAGCTATTAGCTAGGCCTTAAAAGTTACTAGCCACCAGTTGCCCCACCTAACCCCTACCCTGCCCTGGCCTTAACTCCGCCCCTAAACACGCCCTCTTAAATGTATCTTATGCAATTGCATTAAATGTTTTATTCAGAATAAAGTTACAAAAATAAATATTAACAATGTTTACAATATTACCATAAAGCAATGTCAACATAAAGGAAGATGTATCAAAAAATGCAGAATGGCACCAGTTATAGAGGACTACAACTCCCAGCTCTACTTTATATATCAATGCAGAATAATAACGGCTATAGAGGACTACAACTCTTAGCAACACTTTATCCAAAAATGCAGAATGGCACCAACTATAGAGGACTACGACTCCCAGCAACACTTTATACAGGAAAAACCTAATCACCAAATAGAAAAACAGTAAAGAACTGCCCCCAACTTCCTATGACATCAGTACGATGTCGCATTCCCGCCAGATAATTCAAATAATAAACCTAAACAATCATGAAAGGGAACGTTTTATAACTATCCTAAAGAATAGACTGGAGTACCTGCTTGCAGAGCTCAAATTACGTCCATGACCCTTTGCAGATCGGGCTCTTCCCCTCCTAAGAAATAGCCGTGTGGAGATTAAATCAAGAATCATAGCACCCGGCCGTTGGTTCAGGCTGACTTGTGCTGCCATGGGAACAGGGACGCCTATAGCTAGATGGCGGGCCACTGAGTTCCAGCTCATGGTCCCGTCTGCCTGCAAATGCGCAGTAGAGAGCGGGTATCTATGGTGACAGGAGCCGCTGGCTTCTAATAGACACAGACACGTCTCATGTCATGTCATGTCACCTGTCTAAACAAAGAAACAATCGCCGGAGCCGATTGTAGGAGGACAGAGCAGGAGGAAACAAGTGCAGGATAGAGGAGAGAAGGGAGAGAGCGGATGGATCTCGTGCCTGGCTCGCCCTCACATTATTTCCACTCGCCAAATGCGAGCAGGCAAGTGGACATTTTGAGCCCTGCCCTATGTGATAGCCAATTCAAATAAAAGGTCCTCTTTATGGAGACATCAGGGGTCTCTCAGACTCCTGATGTCACCTAGGGACCTCCAGAGAAGCTGATGAAGCAGAGATCTGCTTCATCAGCTTCTCTCCGGCATCTGTAACTGGAGAGTAGCACTGAATGCAGGAAGTGATGTAATATACATCACTTCCTGCATTCGGGGACAGCGGAGGATATCAAAGGGAGATTGTGTACTGATCTCCAGTGACAGCCATTGCCATGCTGGTCCCAGCGGATCTCTGGACCGCGACGGCACTGGTGGAGGGACGGGGGGGGGAGGCACACCCTCAGCCAGTACAATTGATCAGGCGCCCGATCGCTTGCTGGCTGTTTACATGCTTACAGTTTCCCCACTCGTGTGTGCGCGCTGAGTGCTGCGCACGAGAGGGGGCAGGAGCAGGACGTCTTAAGACGCCCTCCCTCCCGCTCTTGTAAGTCTCCCGTCCGGCCGTTCATGAACAGCCATAGACGGGAGGTGGTTAATCTGCTTGCATGCTTGGAATCATTACCAACTCTGACCTGCAAATACAGTCTGTCCATTCGTCTGCTGCATCCTTTTGTCTGCCGTAACCCTGCTGCCTTCAATAAAGCAATTCATGGATGAAAAGATATTTGGTGGGTTCAGCTATCTGATGAGGATTGTCTGCAGTGATTATATCTGCTTATACAGGCCAGGCATAGAGGTCTCAGCAAGGGATAAATCGCTAATACAACAATCGGAGTCAGAATAAAGCTGTTTTGCATGTTGGTGGTGAAAATGGTGCCCATCCTTGACAAGGCAAATTGCCATTGTTTTCAGCGCAGCCCCAACACATATGGTGTGAATGGACCCTTACTGGCCTGTAATACCCCCATCACTTCTCACCTGGACTTGCTGACATGTCATATCCTCCTCACTCCCCTCCTGGACTTAATGACCTGTCATACTCTTTTCATGCCTCTCCTGCACTTTTGTTAGTAACTAGAGATGCACTGATACCATTTTTCTCCGACAGAGTATGAGTACCGATACTTTTCCTCAAGTACTCACCTATACCAATTACCGATGGCTTTTTTGTGTGTGTCATGTGACAAGTTTAAAAAAAAACAATACAGACTGTGTAGCACCAGTGTCCCATCCAAGTTGCAAACGCTGCACCCCTATTAGTTCTGCCACTGCCTCCAAGCTGTAGAGGGACTAAAAATCACAGCAATACATTATACAGCATTGCAGAATACTGTCCGTTATAGAGGACTTCAAATCTCTGCATCCGATAACCTGGTACCGTGGCTGGAATGAGGAGGAATTATCTGCAGTCATATAACATGGTACCGTGGTTGGGATGGGGAGGAATGCTCTGCAGTCAGATAACATTGTACTGTGGCTTGGATGAGGAGGAATGCTCTGCAGTCATTTGCCATACCAAGGCTGGGATGAGGGGGAATGCTCTGCAGTCAGATAACATGCGCCATGGATGGGATGAGGAATACTCTGCAGTTAACATGTACCATGCTGGGATGAGGAGGAATGCTCTGCAGTCAGATAATGTACCATGTAAAAGAAAACAAAGAACAGTGCCTTCTCCTCGTGAAATACTTTTATTTGTCCATATAAAAACGTAACAAAGTAATACAAATGGTGTCTGTAACATGAGCATTCAAAACAACCACCAAAACTTGGAAGACATCAGTTGATCTAAGAATGGATTGTTGAACCACAAGAATTGGAGCCGAAGCAATCTAGATAAGCCTGCCTGACGCATTTCCAGGGTAAAACCCTCTTCATAAGAGGGTGACAGTTTTGGAAAATTCGATTTTTACTGTAAGACAGCTTCAGTGTCATAGGTCAGCTTGAATTATGAGGATTAGTGTTTTTCACTCACCCCATAATTCTCCTTTTTGAAGGAGAATTATGAAGTGAGTGATTTTCACTCAGCCTCATAATCTGAGACGACCTGTGACAATGAAACTGTCACAGGTCGGCCCAGTAGATCAGGAGGTGAGCGAACACATACCGGCGCTCGCTAACTTCTCGATCCTGTGCCGGCAGAGAGCCGTGACGGGAGGGACTGGATTCTCCCCTCCCCTGTCCGATCCTCCATCGCTGACTGGCTGGACGGGGGAAGGGGCGGGGAACAGCTGGCTCTGCCTCTAGATAGGCAGAGCCAGCTGTCATTCAAGCTGTCGGTTTGAAAACAGCTTCAAACCCCTAAACAATGATATATGTTCTGAAAGCAGAGGCCCTGTAGAAAAAAAAATGCTAGTTGCAATTTTGTTTGTCGCATTGTATTTGCGCAAATGTTTATCAAACCAGTATATTTTTTAGGATAAAATAAACAATATTAAAGTTTAGTGCACAGAGTCATAATATAATACCCAATTTTTTTGGTAAAATATAAAAGACGGGGTCACGTCGGGTAAATAGATACCAAACATGTCAAGCCTTAAAATTGCGTTCCCCCCCCCCGTGAGGCCGCAAAAAACTTTCAATACTCAAAATTTCCCATAGGGTACACTTTAAGCGTTTTCACCGCTAATCAGTTTAGTGCTAACAGTGATTAATGGCCCTAGAATTATTACTCTCACTCCAACGTTCACGGCGATATGTAACATGTGTAGCGCAATTGTCGTTTTCGCACATAGGCGCACCAAAATTTAAAATGTTTGTTTTGCACTTTTTTTATTTTTTATACTAACCTACTAACCTTCTCCTAGCTCCTAACCTTCTCCTAGCTACTAACCTTCTCCTGGCTGTAAGAGTTAGAGACTGTAACTGGTGACACTGGAAGTGATGTAATACACATCACTTCCGGGTCCAGTAATCGGAGGAGAGATCAGCGGCTGGAAACTGCTGAATCTCTTTCCGATCATTGCGAGAAGACCTGCCGAGCCGGTCCTGGCCGCCGCATGGGAATAGCGGAGCCCGGGGAAACAGACGGCGGCTGTATAGACGCCGGATGGCTTGTATGTTACCAGCCGTCGCTGGCTATTAAAAATGATACCAAGAACACGGCTGCTGCAGCAGCTGTGTTCTTGTTTTAACCACTTCTGCAGGCCGCCATCTATAGACATATTGCGGCCCGGAAGTGGTTAGGAAAAACGTTTTTTTAGGGTGGAGGAAACCTTGTTTAATATATTTATGACAAAATGCGAACTCCAGAATGGCCTTTTCCTCATTGAGTAGTTTTTCGGGACTGACAGAGATTAACCATTGAATGTCCTTGTATGAGCCTTTATGTCTTTGTATAATTTGTGATTATCTGCAAAATATCTTTTTGACGGAATAAACGTCAGTCAAAGGACTGCAGCGCTGAACACTGAAAAATGGCCTGGCCAGGAAGGGGGTCTAAACACCTGGTCTTGAAGTGGTTAAATATCTCAACATAAGAATAAAAATCCTCTGTTGAAGCTATGTGCATATGAGATATCTCACCACCTTTTGTTGCCAAGCAACACTGCATAGTGTAACCAACCAAGTTTAGGTCTGGGAATATAATTTCAGTCACTTGCATTGTGTTTGTGAGTAAGCTGTAGGCCGGTATTGCTTCAGGATCTGGAGCTTTCAGCCTGTGATTTTATAATGGACTTTACTTTTGTTAAATCTGCAACTTCCGTTAAAGGAGAACTTTTTGAGGTGAGTGAAAATCACTCATAGTT
>NW_017308882.1:38122-39183 GCF_000935625.1 Nanorana parkeri | reverse complement strand
AAAGCCCCCTGAGACCCGACAAAGCCCCCCACAGATCCTGCAGCATCTCAGGGGGGTTGTGCAGGAACTGTGGTGGGCTTTGCAGGCTGCAAAGCCCCCTATGGATCCTGCAAAGCCCCCCTGAGACCCGGCAAAGCCCCCCACAGACCCTGCAGAGACCCCCTGACACCCTGCAGGATCTCAGGGGGGTTGTGCAGGATCTGTGCTGGGCTTTGCAGACTGCAGAGCCCCCTACGGATCCTGCAGAGCCCACCAAAGAGTATTGCACAGCACACCTGAGACTCTTTGCTGGGCTGTGCAGAATCTATGCCGGGCTCTGCCAGCACAGTCCTCTTACCTTGCACGGCCTGACCTCTTTGGAACACTGCCTCCTCATCCTTGGCGCCCGTCACAGCCTCCTTGTCATGTTCGCCGCCCGACTGGAGCTCCGTCTTCGCCCCCCGCCTCTTCCGTCTCAGGGGCCACTCGACAATTTTTTTTCTCTCTTGGGGGCCGCTTGCCAAATTTCATACTTTAAAATAAAATATAACTGTATCCAGTTTGGTACTACATATATTCATCTCTGTAGGTTTAGGTGCGATTAGGGATTCCTGCATCAGAAACTTGCGTTTTACTGCATCAGGAATCCCTAATCTGGCGTTTACAAGTGGCAGTTGTCACCTATTCAAGTTAATGATCAGGTGACAGCAGCTCCATGTAAACGCCTGCACACCGCATGTAATGGAATGTGATATGATTACATGCGGTTAGAAAACACTCTCCCTGAATGCACAATCATTGCATCCAGGGAGAGTTATCGATTCCTAACAGAATGTAATAATATCCTGTATCATTACATGCGGTGTGCAGGCGTTTAAATGCAACTGCTGTCACCTGATCATTAACTTAGGCGACAGCTGCCACTTCTAAACGCCAATTTAGGGCTTTCTGCTGCAGGAAAATGCAAGTTCCTGATGCAGAAATCCCTTACTGCACCTAAAGATAGATGCGCGAGTGTAGCCTAATACACTTCTGCCAATGCCTCCCCCCCCCCAACCCCTGTAAATATAAAATAATATCCC
>NW_017308882.1:3323-37954 GCF_000935625.1 Nanorana parkeri | reverse complement strand
CACACACACACACCCACACACACACACACACACACACACACACACACACACACACACACACACGTTGGACTTGATGGACTTATGTCTTTATTCAACCTCAAATACTACCGTATGTTACTATGTTACCTGTAACCTTTGTTTTGCTGTGTGTGTGCCCCTGTTCAGAAGATTTCACCTCACTTTCTGTCCCTGTGACAGTTGGATTTTGAAAATTGGAAACAAGGATTGGTGATAAAGCTTCAGTGGAGACACCTTTTTCCCATGATAACTCTTACAGTAGTGAATTTTCCTTCCTAGGGGTTGATTTCCTCTCACTTCCTGTTGTCTCAAGGACAGAAAGTGAGATTCAATGTTTCTAATGAGGATACAGACAGCAGTAAAAACCCACAGTGACCCGGAAGAAGAGACGGGCACCCCTTGTCTGCACTGTAATGTAAATACAGTACTACGAACCAGACTCCTCGTCGGCACCAGCACGGTAACATTACAACGACTGAAATGCTGCGCGGTACACTATGGCTGCAGTACAGCAGAAATCATTTTTAAAAAAAATAAAAAAAATTTTTTAATGCTTTTGAGGCAGTTTTTGAGGAGGGGATACATTTGGCAGAGGTACCTGTAATACAAGCTTTTAAACAATAACATGTTAAATTTCACACTTTTTACTGCTTAAGAACCCATTCACACTGAGCGATTTCAGCTCCAAAATCGCTCAAATATCAGCTCAATGTAACTCGTCCAATGCATTTCAATGGAGCTGTTCACAACTCAATGTCGCCTGTAGCTCATCGCTCAAGCCTGTAGCTTGAACGTGACCTATTTTTCGGCGGATTTTGTGCAATTTGGCCCAATAGACTTTAATGGTGTAGCTCAATGTTGCGCGACGTTGTCGCGCTACAGAAGTGTCACATTTGCACAGAAATATAAGAAGGAAGAAATGATGTCACATCAAGACCGCTTTTGATTGGTTACAGCCCAATGTTCAGCTACAAAGTCCCTGCGAAAAGTTGCGCTACGTAGCGCGATAAAATGTGCATTGTAGCTCAATGTATTTTAATCTAGCTCAATGTTGCTCAGCTCAAAAACGTGCTGAAAAGAGCCCTTTTTTGGATGTAGCTCAGTGTGAATGGGGTCTTTAAATCTGAACCTTAGAAAGATTTTTTTTTAAAAAGGACACACATTAATGGAGCTCTTTTTTCATTAAAGGAGAACTATGAGGCGAGTGATTTTCACTCATCCTCATAGTTCTAGCCGACATGTGACAATGAAACCATCACAGGTCGGCTCAGTAGATCGGGAAGTGAGCAAACACATACCGGCGCTCACTCTCACTCCTCGATCCTGTCACTGCAGAGAACCGTGACAGGGGAGGGACTGGATTCCCCCCTCCCCTGTCCGATCCTTAAGTGCTGACTGGCGGAACGGACGAGGGAGGGGGCGGGTACAGCTGGCTCTGCCTCTAGATAGGTAGAGCCAGCTGTCACTCACGCAGCTGGGTGGATCCAGACATAATTGCCAGGATCCGTTTCAGCTGCGGCGTCTTAGTATACCGCGAGATGTAGCTCGCGGTATACTGAGCTTTGAGTGAAGGGAGGACGCTAGAACTAGGGGGAAAAGCCCTAACCCCATAGTTCTCCTTTAATACAGAAGTACATTCATTTTTTTAAATGTAAGCAGTGCCAGTACCTGAATTTGAATTTATATCAGCTTCTTGCAGTCTCCTGCACAGCAGAGCTCAGATCAGGAAAAGTAGTGGCACAAGGAGCTAATCAGGTGTACTATAGTGCATATGTGCTAACAAAGAACATGCTGATAGAAGAAGACAGAAGATGACTGAGAGATGAGCCCAGGTGAAAAAACAAATGGTGCAGTGGCAGGCCTCAACTACTTTAAAGTGTCTAGAATGGGTCTTGAGGTATCTAAAACATGTAGGTATCTCTCTGGCAAGCTGTGACCATGCACTAGGTCCTTGTAACTGAAGTGTAAAAAATAAGCGCCACAAAGTTTAAAAATCCAGAAGTTTATTAACCACTTGAAGTCCGGAGTGTTAAACCCCCTTCCTGGCCAGGCCATTTTTCAGTATTCAGCGCTGCAGTACTTTGACTGACATTTTTTTCCATCATGCAACGCTGTACTGAAATTCATTTTATATTATTTTTTTTTTGGACATCTTTTGGTGGTATTATTTTTATATTTTTACTATATAAAGAAAAAAGTACTGAAAATGTTGGGAAAGAAAAATGTTTTCTCAATGTTATGTTATAAAATCTTTAATACCCAATTTTTTAGTTAAATACTAATAGATGGGGTCATGTTGGGTAAATAGACGCCCAACATTTCAAGCCTTAAATTTGCGCACACCAGTGAAATCTCAAAACATACCCAAAAATTGCCCATAGGCGATGCTGTAAACCCTTTTACCGCTTATCCATTTAGTGTTAACAGTGATTGATGGCCCTAGAATTTTTGCTCACACCTCGACGTTGGGCAATAGGCACGTGCGACGTGAATATTGCGACGTGCGCAATAGGCACAATAATGGTTTTCGCACATAGGCGCACCCAACGCATATTGGCGTTTGCATGTGTGTGTATGCGGGGGTGGGGGCCTTTAAACATTCTTTTTTGTGGGTTTTTTTTTTTTTATGTGACTGCGCCTCTAATAGCATCGGCTGCCGTAAGGTCCCATGCTTGCTGGGGACCTCACGGCAGCCTGCTTGGGACCTCACGATGGCTTTTTACAGTGCCAGTCCGGCCGTACATCTTTTCCTCCACGTTCCTGCTGCCCACACAGCCCTGGTGAGACCCCCACCTGCACAGCCCTGGCAATACCCCGCACACAGCCTCCTGAGACCCCGCACAGCCCTGCTGAGCAACATAGAGTATGCAGCTTCATATTGTTCAGCATTATTGTATAATGTAATGTGGAGATTTGTAGTCATTTCTAGCTGGTGTTATTGTGCATTGCTGTATAATGTATTGCTTGGGTTTTTAGTCCCTCTACAGCTTGGAGTCAGTGGCAGAACTATCAGGGTCACAGCGGTTACAGCTGGATTCAGGCCCTGGCACTTCACTACTGTCCTAAAATCATTAGTCTGTATTTTAGAAAAACTGTCACATGACACACAAAAAAAGTATCGGCGAGTATTTGAGAAAAAGTATCGGTACTCGGTCTGGAAAAAATGCTAGCAGTGCATCCTTAACCAGGGGTCAATTAGACCCCTAATGTCACCTAGGGAGACCCAAAGAAGCTGATAAAGCAGAAATCTGATTCACCATCTTCTCTCTAGCTTCAAAAACCGGAGAAATGACCGTTGAAGGCGGAAGTGGTGTAATATACATCGTTTCAGCATTCAGAGATTTGAGAGATCATCAGTATGAGGAGATGTGTTGATCTCTCCGATCTCCATAACGAGAGCTTCTGTGCTGGTCCCGGGCCCGCAGCATGGGGCACAGTGGAGTCCGGGATAGGCGGCTGCAGGGGGAGGAACCACACACCTTGCACGCAACATACAAGCGATCGGGCAGCTCTATAGCTGACAAAGCTTGTGTGTAAACATTTATCACTGTCTATTTAATTTGCAGTTAGTTTCCTACTCCTGCATGCGCAGAAAGCAAGGGAGGATGTTTTTGAAATGCCCACCCGCATTCAAGAAGACACCGCCCAGCCGTTTTGTTACAAGGGCCGAACGGGAAACGGTTAACCTTTTTTGTGACCAGAGGTCCTTTATGTCTAGATGCCGAGACCGAATTTAACAGCATCAGCCCCGTGGGTTGACTTACCCATAAATCTTATCAGAGGAGTACATTTACTAAAGTATGCCTGCCACCCAAGGTCAGCAGATAGCAAGCAAATGCTTGTTACCACTGAGAGTGCACTATTGTCGGAATCCACCCCAGCTGCTAAGTGACAGCTGGCCCTGCCTCTATAGAGCTAAAACCAGCTGTTTCCTCCCCACTAAATACTGGAGGAACAGAGAGGGGAGGGGGGAATCCCTGTGGGGAACAGTGACTGATGGTCGCTGCTCTCTGTGAGGAAAAAACACGAAGAGCTGAGTGATCAGCTGTTATAATCACTCAGCTCTTGGTCTTAGAACAAGCGTGGGACAGCTGCAGTGTTCCACTCCAGCTAAAAGCAGCAGGGAGAGTATATTTTACTCTCCCCACACTTTAAATAGATGGCATCTCAGATAAACACTTCAGCCTGAAGGTTCTGCATGTGATCATAGTGACAAAGCTGACAGAGTTAACACCTTTTATCAGGGACCACTCTGATGGGTTTCTGATGGTCAGTGGGGACCACTGCTTCGATTGACAGCCAGGATTGAGCGCTAGAAGCCGCACAAAGTGTTGGTTGTTGGCACAAACCCCAATAAATTATTTAAATCTAGAGAAAATCCAAAAGGAATCAAAGCTATGATGAGGGATGATCCCCTCTGGCCTATCACACTGCCCACTGCAAAGAGCTAACAGACTCTGTTAGTGTATAACAATCTAGTATAGAACCTGATCCCATATTGCTATGCAAAATAAAATACGTAACATAATCATAATGGCACAGTACATAGTGAACAGAATTGAGGCTCTTTGGCCATTGTATTGAGTGAATAGATTCAAGCAACATTCCCCTTTTGGAATGGTTGTTTTGGTAAGGCCAATATGCCCTAAACCTGTAAAAAAATAAAAAAAATTCCTTATAAAGAAATTATATTGCACCAAAAAACATTTCAGATTTTAAAAGTGAGTAGGAACTCTGAAGGTGGGATGACAACTGGATCATTGCATAAAAATGGAGAGCCTGAAGCCCTACTAATTTGGTAACAGTGTGCACAAAATATCCATCTAGCACAGTAATTGTCCCTGTACAATATCTGTCTTTTATGCTTTAGGCTATGTTCACACCATGTCCAGACCAGATCTGGAGCAGATCTGCAAGTGCGGTGCGTTTTGCCATGTTTGTTACCGTGATTTTGCCACATTTTAAATGGCATTAAATGGGCTTACAGTCCAGTGCGTTTGCATGCATTTGTGATGTGTTTCCATGCGTTCCCGTGCCTTCCAGACCAGAGAAAATGAGAGGAGCAGTGTATGTGTGGACTTTGTTCCTGTAACTTCTGTTCCACGTTCTGATAACTGTTAATTCCCTTTGATGGTTTTTCAGCAATCTATTACTTATTTGACCATGAGCTCTCCTCTTCTCTACCCTCTGTACATCGTATTGTTTTTGCTAGCTGTCAGCTGTTGCCAATCTAGGTGTATGCGAGAATCGCAGCCTTGGAGCCAACTGGCCAAAAGCAAACTCTGCATGCCCATTATGTAGGCCAGGATGGTGAATTTGGGAGCCAGCTGCTACAACACTGCGCTGCCAACCATGTGTCGCCATATGCCTAATGACAACAAACGTGCCCCACCCTACTATTTGAGTTAATGATAATGAGTCAGGGATGATCTGTGCAGAAACTGAAGAAGGCTCTGCCACCGAACTTTACCCACAAAGGAGAGAGCAAGGCTTTATTCCAGAAGGTAAAGACAAATGACAAGTGGGCTCACTATCGCACAACAAATGTACTGCATGCAAGGTGCGTTGTGTTGTCATTCATTCTAAATGGCACCCCATGCACCTTCTGGCAGGCATGCATTGCAATAGCATGTGTTGTGTGTGGAGCCGTGAACAGGGCCAACCAATCGGAAGCCGATTAATCGATTATTGAAAAAGTTGACAACTTTTTCAATCGATTATTTCGATTAGTTGTTGCATCCCTAGTTGTTGTGCTGTACTGTGAAAAAAATAGTGCATGCATTTTCTTTTTTTCTTCTGCATGGCATAACATGGTATCAGTGCACTGGGCGTATGGTGATAGCATGCGATAAGGGCATGGATACCATACTTTTAGAACAACACTATAGTGTGAGCTGGCCCACAGTGGTCTGTCAGTAGTCAGCCTTTCGGGCCTGGTTCACACTGAGCGTATTGTCGCAGCGGATTCATCCTGACCAAAAATCACCAAAAAAATCCCATTCATTAATCCGGCCCCTGTGCACACCGAAGCGTTTTGTCGCAGTAAGCAAAATGCCTGTTGCCGGAAAAAGTAGCTTCTTTTTGGCCCCATATACTCAATAGGAAACGCTTGAAAACACTAGTTGCCATTATTTTTGCGCGTTTAATGCGTGTTTTGTCCATTTGACTTGAATGTATCACAATCAGTTCATAAAATGGAGCATAATTAATAAATCCACATAAAAACATGCAGGAAAAACCACTATCACTTAGGTGTGAATCCAGCCTTATCCAGCAGCAGAGCGTCGGAGCCCTTTGTCAGCTTACATCTGTAAAGGCCTGTGCACAGCAAACTAATTAGTGAGGTCTGACAAAAGGTGCCCATACACCTATTGAATATCACTCGGAAATCGTCCGCGAACGGTCTTTCAAACAAATTTTTTTTTTTTTTTTACTGTACTCCTGGACGAATTTTCTCAAAGGGTGAGGCTAGAATTTTTTTTTTCAAATCCTACGAAAATCAATGTATTGTCGTTTTCGTAGAAAAAAAAAATCTTAACATGAACACTGCACATACGCAAACGAAAATCCGTTCTGTCGATCAACGAAATTTGGCGAGTTAGTATTGCTAACGAACAATTGTCGAAACGACAACCCTTAAGCTGTATGGCCAGCTTAAGGGGTGAGGTCTTAACTAAACTAAAAATAAAGCAACAGTATGGAACAAACAGTATGAATATCTAAGAAACAATGACAACTGAAAAATTTATGTAAATATTCCTTCTACAATGATTGCCTGTTTAGTGCCCATTTATTGTAATGGTTGCCCTTTTACTGTCTGATATTGCCACAACTAAAGTTATTGACAATCTCTAATTTGTAGCCCATCTATCATCAGGATTGCCACTTGTTTGCTTGTATGTGCCACTATTATCCCCACAGTTCAGCGCAACGAATGTAGTATGTTGCTAATATGCCCCTCCATGAGTGAATATTAACATAAACATTCAGAGAGGGCGTCACCCAATTAAGATTCTAGCATCAATTATTTTGTAATGGACAACATTTTGTTGGCTTTGTTAACCACAAACTTATTTTACCATAACCACAAACTTTATATTGAGGGCATAAAGCCGGTAGCGGTCAACCGCTGGCTTTGTAAATTTCAAATAACCTGTAACAATAAACAAATAGACAGGAGAGTGAGTAGTCATTTTTTTTAATGGAGGAAGCTCAATGTCCGTAATCCCCACCCTCAGCCATATATAGGTAGTAATCCAATCCCATGCCTCAGGCAAGGATTGCCAATAACATCTCGTCCTTTACTTTAAATCAGGGGTGTGGAATTCCTATCGCCGAAGCCTGGGACATGCAGTTTCTGGTGCCGGGCGAGTAGTTTTTCTGTACTTTAGCCCTGCTTCGGGCAAGCAGAGCTAAAATGTACAGCGGGGAGATCACTTGTATCAAACGAGCAGCGATGTTGTGCGGCGGCCCCCGCCGTGGTTTTCGGTGTCCCCCTCCCCTTTGGACGACCCGGGACCATAATAAGCTCAGGATAGAGAATGTCCGTTCTTAATCTGTTCTGTGTGATCACTGAGACCGGAGCGCTGTAATCACAGCGCCACCTGTCTCAACTGTCAGGAACTGCACAGAACATCTGTTCTGTGTTGGAGGGCAGGTTCCATAAAGAGAACCTGTCCCCTCCAAACTATCACATAGGGTGATTTTAAGCCCCTATGTGATAGGAATAAAATGGAGTGTAAAAAATAATTAAAAAAAATAAGTTAAGTTATAAAGTAGAAAAGTATAAAATATACAAAAACTAAAACCAACCCTGCTGCCCCCACCATCTGCAAAAAATAAAATTTTTAAAAATGCATGCGTAGGACATTGTGTGTGCGTTGAGTGCTGCCGCCATTCCACTGTGTGCCTTATTGTGGTAGCCAGGCAGCAGAACTCTTTTATACACACAACCAACCATTAAAGGGGGGTAAGCTCACTTTCCCAGGCAATATGGGAAAATGGAATTACCCGATCAAATCGCCACCACCACACACCCGGCTATACTTATCTTTCGGCGAATAGTCTTTTCCCTCTGCCAGTACGGCTGTAATATCTGTACCCCGTACTGCTGTCCAGCACAGTCCTGCCCTATGCATTTTGAATTTCGCTCGCAAATTGCAAGCACTCAGTCACCTTTTGTCAGGTGACCACACTGACTAATGAGAAGCGCTATTTAGCACAGACAAATACGGTTTTGATTAGGGATGCACCAATACTGAGTATTTGGGCAGGTACTCGCCCAAATGCTCCAATACCTTGCCGATACCAGATTTCCTCTGACTGGCAGTGCCGTACAGGAACATGGAGCCAGCTTCCCATGCAATTAGGACCCGCCTCCTGATTCGACGGGAAGCCAGCTCCTTGCATATTTGGCTGGGAAGCCGGCTTCCCGGCCAATCGGGTCATTACTTGCTGCCCGGCTTCCTGATTTGGCAGGGTAGCCAGCTCAATGGTTGGTACACTGTGACAGCAGCTTGTTGTAAACATAGAGCTAATGTTACTTGCTTAAAAGCTCCAGTTTTGTCTCATCTGTCCAAAGGACATTCTCCCAGGAGCATTGTGTCTAATCAATATGTACTTTTTATAATGTTTGCATCAGACACTGATGTTCCTTGACCTGGATTTCAGCTTGTATCTCTTTGCAAGTTTTCCTTGCTCTTTTGCTATTGGAGATGTTCTTGTAGCCTTTACCTTTTGATCTGCTGGTGTATAATTTTATTTGTTTTCACTGGTTTATGTTCAGTGTGTTGCAGACAATGATACCAAACAGCAGAGTGTGTACTTTTTCCATTTAAATATGACTGACTGATTACAAGATTTTACATGTGTGACACTAATTACAAAAAATAGTGTTAAATATCTCAATGATCCAATTTACAATCTTTTCTAGGGGTCTATACAGACCATTTTAGAATCTCTTTGTAGAATAGGCAATACTTTTATCTCTTTTCACACTTTATTTGCTCTATTCTGTGACATGCCAAGGGCATGCTAATATGCATTACACAATTGCTTTTAATTTCATCACTTTTCAGGACAAATAAAGCAATATTTCAATGAGCTGTTAAGGTACCAACAAATAGAAGCATGGCATGTATGAAATAATGAATACATCAGTCAGGCCTCCCTTACCTCATAACTCATGTACAGTTTGTCCTTTAGAGTTAGCCGATTTATTGATTCTGATCAATCGTAAACAATAAAAATTATTACCGTAATTCATTTAAAATAAAATACAGCGTTACAGACAAAGTTTACTTCAGAATAAAACGGTATGCACATTTTTTTTAAATCGCACTGCACTGGAATGCAGGGCATTGCATTACTGCACGTTCCAGTGCGGGTGATCACACTGTGGATAGGAGGTGCATTTGGGAATCCATTGAAATGAATGGCTCTGCAACTCGCCTCCTGCTGCAAAATTTGCCAGGCCAAAACTGAAAATGACTTTTGCCACCTCACTACATACACATACACATACACATACACACACACACACTGAGTGGCCAGATTATTATGACCACCTAACGTTTGTAGCAAATTGGCTATAATTTCGCGCTGAAGTTGCTAGAGGGCCAGACCATTATAAATAGGGAAGGTTGTTTACCACGACAGTAGAGGTGATTTTTTCTGACGATATGGGTAAACAACGCGATTTAACAGCCTTTGAACGTGGGATGATTGTTGGCGCTCGGAGCCATGGAGCGAGTATCAGCAAAACAGCAGAATTCGTTAAATGTTCAGGAGCAGCTGTTAAAGTGTTTAAAGACTGGACTGTCAGCCGAAAATCTGGGTCTGAACGTGCAAATTGTGGCCGTCAGCGACTAGTCAATGTTAGGGCAGAAGGCAGAGTGTCAAGACTGGTACAAGACAACAGAAGGGCAACAGTGCAGTGTCAGATTCCTTGCATCACCTTTCAGCATCTCGTAGAGTCACGGGGCGGCCCAACGAAGTTATCTGTTGGTAGTTATCTCGTGGCCCAACGAAGTACTGATGTGGTGGTCATAAGAATCTGGCAACTCAGTGTATATACACACTATATTACCAAAAGTATTGGGACGCCTGCGTTTACACGCACATGAACTTAAATGACATCCCAGTCTTAGTCCGTAGGGTTCAATATTGAGTTGGCCCACCCTTTGCAGCTATAACAGCTTCAACTCTTCTGTGAAGGCTGTCCACAAGGTTTAGGAGTGTGTCTTGGGTAATGTTTGACCATTCTTCCAGAAGCACATTATTGAGGTCAGGTACTGATGTTGGATGAGAAGGCCTGGCTTGCAGTCTCCGCTCTATTTCATCCAAAAGTTGTTCTATTGGGTTAAGATGAGGACTCTGTGCAGGCCATTCAAGTTCCTCCACGCCAAACCTGCTCATCCATTACATTACATCACTTCCTGCATTCAGTGTCACTCTTCAGCTGCAGAAGCTGATGAAGCAGATCTGTGCTTCATTAGCTTCCCTGGGGGTCCCTAGGTGACATTAGGGGTCTTGGAGACCGCTGATGTCTCCATAAAGAGGACCTGTCATGTAAATTGGCTATCATATAGGGGGCTTCTTAGTCCCCTATGTAATAACAATAAAGTTGTGTATAAAAAAAGTGTTAAAAGATAAAGAAGCATACATATTTTTTTTTTAAAGTCCCCCGCCTCCCATATACACACGCAAACATGCGTCGGGTGCGCCTACATGCGAAAACGACGATTGTGCCCCACATGTTACATATTACCGCGAGCGACGGAGTGCGAGCAATAATTTTAATTAATTAAAATGACAAATTAATGCAGCTCTGTAATCATTAATACATAACTGAGTTTGTGTGTGTTTTTTTTTTTTTTTTAAATGCCAGCAGCATCAGTAACTGACTTCTACCTGGTACCAGCCTCTTGCAGGGCTGGAATGTGAGTGCATGTAGCGGCGCAAGAAGCCAATCAGTTCATGTGCTGACAAGAAACATGCTGACCGAAAGATAAAGCAGGTCAACAGAAAGATAAGCTCATTACTTTGCCGCTTCTCCTTTCATTGTCCAGTAACAGGCTGGGATGGGTCCAGGGCGACCTAGGCTTGGAGGAAGTAGTTTGATTTTTTTTTTTTCCATTCACTGAAGGACACAGGAATCAGATTGAAGATCATGTACAGTAGGTAATATTGCCACCTGCAGGAGAAGGATGGGGCGGTCCTTTTCGCCCTGCAGGCGCCTTTGGCTGGACGCTCATCTGCCGCTGGTGATCCAGGCTGCTGGGGTACACGTGCTGTGAAGATGCCTTGCTGGGACTTCAGGACAGCTGTGCCAGGGGCCTTGAGTTCTGCTGGGATCCCCCTCTACCTGCTGCCGTCTTAGTGTGTTGGGGCGTTTTAGAGTCTGTGGGTGGTGGCCATGGACCACAGGAACAAGCTGTCTGCTGTGCCTTGTGAGGGCTACAGGCTTCCTTCAGAGGATGCTTCCCATTCCCCTCTATGTGTGGCCTGTACGCCTGCGCCCCTTTCCCAGTCGCCATTGCTCCCCTCTAGGTTCTAGGTGGGTGTGGTCAGTACCATGGATACTGCGTTGTCCTTAGAGGTGCTTTTGTCTCCTATGGACTGTTTTGTTATTTGCATTGAACGTGAATTGAAGCAGAGGCCTCCTAGGAAGTGCACTCTGCCGTCACCTTCCACTGTTCTTTCGGGGGAGTTGGAAAAGGAGGGGGAAATTTCTGCGGCGTCGACTTATCCTGGCCCTGGGGATTCTTTCCAGCTGGATTTGGGCAGTGAGGATGAGTCGGTGGCCTCACTTATGATTCAGGAGCGTAAATTGGTCTCTGCTCTGATCCGTTTGGTCGGGGAGACGCTCAAGATTGAGGACGCTCAGAGTTCTTCAGTGCTGCCGCCAGTTCAGTTTGGGACGCATAAGAGTAGGCGTGTTGGACTTGATGGACTAATGTCTTTATTCAACCTCAAATACTATGTAACTATGTAACACTAAGGTCTTCCCTTACATCTCCTTCTTTGATGATTTAATTTACAAGGAGTGGAAGCGACCGACTAAGCCTTTCTTGGTGCCTAAGCGTTTCTCTGTTCGCTATCTTTTTGAGGAGTCTTTTATTTTGTCTTAAGTGGGCATCTCCTCCAGCGGTGGATCCTCTGGTCTCGCGCCTGAACAAAGCTACTGTCATTCCGGGTTAAAATTCTCCCTCCTTTCGGGATTCCACTGATAGGAAGGTGGAGGCTGTTTTGCTGACTTTTTATTCTGTCTCGGCTGCTCTCATGCGTCTGGTTTTGACCTCAGCCTTGGTCTCTCAGACCTTGGTTGAATGGGCGAAAATGTTGCATCAGGACCTCGCCGAAGAAGGCATTTCTCCCGCTCATGTTGAGCTGGCGGAACATTTAGTGCATGGCCTTAAGTATGTTTGCAACTCGACTTTGGATGCTGCGCCGTTGGTGTCCAAACTGTCAATGTCTGCTGTTTTCGCTGGCTGCTTTTGCTTAAGTGCTGGTCAGCTGATCAAGCTCCCAAGAAGGCTCTGACGGAGCTTCCCTTTTAATTGCTTGTTTGAAGCTATGCTGGATGAGAGCATTAACGATCTTATGGGCGGTAAGAGTACCTTTTTGCCTCGGGCTAGAAAGCCCAAGGAACAACGTCGGAAGCCTGGTCCTTCCTTCTCCGCTCATAAGCATGTTTTTCAGCCCCCTCCGTCCTCCGAGAAGGGTGGAAAGTTCTCCAAGTCTTCCCCTCCCTAGACCGCCAAGCGTCCCAGGCAACCTAACCCTTCCGAGCCCCCTTTCCCATGAATGTCTGCCCCCATCTCTGGTTTAGAGGGTGGGGGGTCGTCTTCGATTCATTGCGGATCTTTGGTTGTCTTGCGTCTCCGACACCTGGGTGCCGGTGCTGGTTTCTTCAGGCTACAAGATAAGTTTGTCTCCTCCAGGGGACAGGTTTTTTTTTGTTCCAACATGCCCCTCTCTCCAACGACTCACGGATGTTCACCTCGCATTCATCGGACATCTTGTCTCAAGGGGTGATCGTTCTGGTGCCCTCCTCGGAGAGGTTTAAAGGAATTTAAATCTGTTTACCGTGCCCAAGAATGAGGGGGTTCGGCCCATCCTGGATCTCAAACGATTGAACACCTTTGTGTGGGTACGCAGGTTTTGGATGGAATCTATCAGATCCATAGTGGCGTGTCTCCAGGGGGATCTACTGGCTTCAATCGACATTAAGGATGCCTACTTTCATGTGCCCATTTGTCACTCCCATCAGCGTTATCTTCGGTTTGCGGTGGGGGAGGAGCACTTCCAGTTTGTGGCTCTGCCTTTTGGTCTGGCGCTGGCCCCTTGAGAGTTCGCCATGGTGTTGGCCCCGCTTCTGGCGTTGTTCGCTGTCGGGGAATCTCGATTTTGTGGGGTATCTGGACGACTTTCCCTTGAAGGCGTAGTCTCATTCCTCTCTGGTGGCGGATCTTGCGGTCCTTGTAGGAGTTTGGATGGATTCTGAACTTCTGGAAGTCCTTTCTGGTGCCTTCCCCACATCTGGAGTCTGGATCTGATTCTGGAAATTGTTCTGGCCCGGGTTTTCCTCCCTCCGGAAAAACATCTGGATCTCCACTCTCATGTGAGGCTTTTACGGTGTTGTCCGTGGTCGACTATCCGTTTCTGCATGCAGGTGCTGGGCCTCATGGTATCCTCCTTCGAGGCGGTTCTTTATGCGCAGAATCATACCAGGATTCTACAGAGGGACATCTTGTCGCAGTGGGACCTGTCTCCCTTGTCACTGGACAGGGAGTTTTGGGTGTCTCGGCGACGAGAGTTTCCCTCGTTTTGGTGGCTTCAGCCTTCGTCTCTTGTGTTGGGAAAATCCTTCCTACCCCTGCGCTGGTTGGTGGTCACCAGCGACGCCAACCTTCTGGGCTGGGGAGGGTTCCTGGGCCCTTGGATAACGCAGGGTCGTTGGAGTCTCGTCTGTCGATCAACGTGTTAGAGTTTCGGGCAATTCGCCTGTCTCTCCCATCATTGGACGGGAGGTCTTCAGGGCCTGTCTGAGTTCAGTCGGACAACGCCACCGGAGGGTGTGACCACCAACAGGAGCCTGGGCAAAGCAGGAAGTGGCCGTGATTTATTTCTGTGCAGAGGAGCATGTTCTGGCTCTTTCCATTGTGTACATTCCGGGAGTGCACAATTGGCAGGTGGACTCTCAGTCGCCAGTCAGTGGATCCGGGGGAGCGGTCGTTAGACCTGGAGATCTTTCATCAGATCTGCCATCGCTGGGGGACACCAGATGTGGATCTCCTGGCGTCTCGTCTCAATCGGAAGGTAGAGCGGTTCATAACCCGGGCCCAGGATCCCTTGGCGGAGGCGGTGGATGCCCTGGTGACCGCGTGGGACCATTAAAGTCTGATTTATGCCTACCCTCCACTGTATCTTTTGCTGCATCTTCTATGCAGGATAGCAGCTGTAGGCATCCCCGTGGCCCCTGATTTATTTTTTAGCGGCCTTTAGTGTCAAATGCCTTGGTTCGCACCTTTTGTTCAGGGGGTTATACGTATTGTTCCTCCTGTTCAGTCTCCCTTGCCGCCTTGGGATCTAAATTTGGTGCTCTCGGTTTTTCTGAAGTCTCCCTTTGAGCTGTTGAGGGAGATCCCGCTTCTGAGTTTGTCCCAAAAAGTGGCCTTTGGTTGTGATCACCTCGATCGCAGGGTTTCGGAGCTGGCAGCCTTGTCTTGCAAGTCACCGTTATTGGTCCTTTATGGAGACCAGGTTGTTCTGCGTCCTCGACTGTCCTTCCTGTCTAAGGTTGTGTTCGGTGTTTTAACTGATTGAGAGCATCGTCTTGCCTTTTATGTCCAAAGCCTGTTCATAGGAAGGAGAGAGTGCTACACTGTTTGGATGTGGTTTGCACTCTCCGTGTTTATGTGGATGCTACTGCTTCGTTCCGTGAGTCAGAGCCACGTCTTCGGCTCAGGTGTATGCTGTGACGACATGGTGATCAGTTTATAAGTTAAATGTGTATTGGTGTTGAGTTATGTTTTGAGTGCGTTATGCTGTGTGACCTGGTTATGGAAAGACTATCAGAACCATCCCTCGTTATCTCCTATTGTTCTCTGAGGGAGCTCAGAACAATGACATTCTGGCCAGGAATCTGTTATGGCTGTCTGGAGCTCGTTTAGCAGGTGGACACCTGTGGTGTTATGAAGACAGAATGTCCAGGGAGGGGACGGGGGATGTGATGGGATTATATTCTGATCTGATCACTTTCTGTATAAAAGTTTGTGCAGTTGTTCAATAAAGCAGAGTTTGTTTACCCTACACTCAAGCCTTGGCTAGTGACTGGGGAAACTGGGAGCTACAGATCTTCAGGTTCCAATATCTCCTCAGCAAGGAAGAAGACAGCGGCGGACATACTCATCCTGAGTACGGGGGTCCGTCACATATGCCATTAAGGGGCGTGAGCCTCCCTCTTCTGTTACTGCCCATTCTACTAGGGCTGTTGTGACATCTTGGGCTTTGTCTCATGGTACCTGTTTCTTAAGTTTGTAAGGCCGCTACTTGGTCTTCTGTTCACACCTTTTGCCTTGTTTTATAAGGTTTATGTTTTGGCATCTGCAGATGCTGGCTTGAGGCGCAAGGTTTTACAGGCGGCCCTTTAGTGGGGGAATTGGTTTTGTGCCCACCCCCCTGCCTGTTACTACTTTGTGATGTCCCTATGGTACATGATATTCGATCTGATTCCTGTGTCCTTCAATAAACAGAAGAGAAAATAGGATTTTTTTTACTCCAACTTAAAATCCCCTTTCTTTCCGTTCATTGAAGGAAACAGGTCCCACCCTCTTTATTGGGGGTTTACTCCTAACTGCTTGTTACTTGAGACTTGTTAGCAGGTGGGAGGTTTGGCCACCAGCAGAGGCCGCCCCTAGGCTGTCTTTGTCTTTTTTGTTTTTTGCCTATCGTCCTCCTGCGGTTGGCGATATTACCTACGGTACATGACCTCTCTTTCCTGTGTCCTTCAATGAACGGAGAGAAAAGGATTTTACAGTGAGCACAAAAATCCTATTTTTTTTTTTGGCTTATTTTTGGTTGTAGTTCTGAGCCCTAGCACTGAATTACCTTTTTGTGTTTACAATTTTAAAATGTCTATTTGTGTTTATTGCCTTTTTAGTTACAAATCAAACTGTGCAGGTCTCTTGCATCTTCAGTTTCTTTCCACTCTATTCATAAAGCTTGTGTTTGGTAGGATCAACTGTATTTAAGGCCTATTTCTGTTGAGGCACGGAGCAGTAGCTTTTCATTAATGTGGAAGTGATTAGACAGCTTATTTTTTTAGAATTAACCAAATTACTTCTAGAAGAAAGCTGACAGCCTGCTGAGGCTATGTAAACACGCTTGTGGCTCCTATTGTGGCTGTGAGTTTGTTTACATTCCATTGCTGATGCACTGTAGTAGCACTGTAGTAGCACTGTAGTAGTAAGAGCGGTGCCATAGAAGTGTTAAGTGATGTTGATTTGGATAACTTAATGTATTAACCAGTTGCAGACATTGAACGCACGGCGTATGCCCAATAAAACTTCACTGGACTAGAAAGGGCATTTGAGGAATGCCCTGTTCCTCTCCCGCTGCTTGCGCTGCCCCCCCCCCTCCCCCATCACTTTTTACCAGTAATTGCTGAGTAATTCAAAAGTTGGTTGTAGCTGCTGCTTTCACAAATGGAACCTTTACAGTGTTTGAAAAAAGCTGATCAGAAGTGTGGTTATGAAATACAAAGTAACATTATTTTATTTATATTAACATCAAAGAGGTGACCTTTTGATTTGCATATGGTGTAATTTAAAGCAACCTTTTATAAATAAGTAAAGTTTTTTTATTCTCTTTCGTTCATTGAAAGACACAGCAGAGATCTTGATCACTGAACTGATGGGTTATACCGCCATCTGCAGGAGTAGGACGCTGGGTAAAAAATAAGCTTTCCCAGGGTGTGGCTCTTGTTGGTGGTCACACCCCTCCCATTACCCTAACCAGGTAATACACAATCTTCAGTACGTGTGTAACTCCTTGATGGATTCGGGGTCCCCTTATTTATAAATTATCTGTGTCGGTGGTTATTTGTTGTCCTCTGTGGCTCAGGTGCTGGTCAGTTGATATGACTGCTAAGAAAACTCTGAAGAACCTGCCTTTTAACCCCTTCGTCACGGGAGGCATACACTGTATATCCAGGTACGAAGTGCCCAAATGATTGCTCACGTAAACTGTACGTGATCAGCTGTTTGGGGCTCTGTAATGCTGTAATGATTCTCAGCAGCTACCGTTCATTAATGGATGCTTCAGTATTGATGCATCCATTAATGAAAAAGAGTTGAGGAAAACTAGAATCAGGAGTTCGGTTGGGTTCTGAATGTCGTTAAATCGTCACTGATTCCTTCCCTTACCCCGAAATACTTTAGGCCTGATCCTAAACACTCATTGGGCCAATGTCCTCCCTCTAAAAAAGCTTCAGAGGCTCTGAGCCCAAGTTCACATGTTGGTTTCTCGCAGCTAGGTGTCGATTTCATTCTTGCATGCTGGCTCTTGGCCCGATGGTTGCCTCTTTCGTATACCCAGCTTGGACAAAGGGAGGTCCTGTTCTAATGGGACAAGTCCCCCCTCATCATAGGACTGACAGATGCAAGTGCATTGGGAGATCAAGACATCTCTAGTTTGGTGGCTCAGCTTCCTTGTGCTGTCAAAAGGAAAGTCATTCCTTCCAGTACTGCTCTGTCCATGGTCTACATTCCAGGAGTAGACAGTTGGCAAGTGGATTATCTAAGTCCTCAGGGTTTAGACCAAGGGGAATGGGCCCTCCATCCAGGGGTCTTTCATCAGAATTGCCTGAAAAGGGGGATGCCAGACATCGACCTTCTGGCCTCTCGATTCCTGGCCAGGACAAAAGATCCCTGGGTGGATGCCTTGGTGGCATTGTGGGACAGGTACAATCTCATCTGTGCCTAAAACTATTTGCGTGGCTCCTACATTGGGTGGAAGCCGAAAATAATTCCGGTGGCCCCCAACTGGCCTGGACAACCTTGTTACACAAATGTATAGAGCTGCAGCTAACGATTATTTTCAAAATCGATTAGTTAGCCGATTATTAAGTTCGATTAATCGGTTAATCGGATAAACAATAAAATACATTTTAAAAAATGGCTCCAGTGATGGGACTACTAGTTTGTATTGAGATTGCAGTCCATCACAGGAGCAAGCTTGGAGTGGTGGAAGTAAAAAAGAAAAAAAATAGTGTGGTGTGCAATATAGTGAAATGGAAAGTGTAAAATTATACAGCAATGAATGCAAAATGGCACCGGCTATAGAGGACTACAAATCCCAGCAATAGTATATTATACAGCGCAATGCAGAATATAACCAACTATAGAGGAGTGCTCCTCTATAGCTGGTGGAATTCCGCATGGTGCTGTATAATGTATTATTGCTGGGATTTGTAGTCCTCTATACAGCGCAGTGCAGAATACCACCAGCTATAGAGGAGTACAACAAATCCCAGCAATAGTACATTATACATACAGTGTATAATGTATTGCTAGGATTTGTATTCCTATGTATAATATACAGCACAATGTACCATCAGCTATAGAGGACTACAAATCCCAGCAATACATTATAGAGCACCATGTGGGGGAAAGTGCAGGCTTACCTGAGCAGTCTTCCAGCAACTTGCTTCTGAGATCGGGTCTGTCTGTCGACGGCTGTCATCCCCCCACACCTGCTCCTCCTTACTACATCTCCCCGCGTCCCTGTGGATGTGGGCGGGCGGTGAGTGTGAGGCGGGAAGGAGGTGCGTCGTGTAAAGCGTGGATGCGGGTGGGCGGGTCTGGCAGCGATGAGCGTGATTTGGGGAGGAGGTGCGGCGCGCAGCGTGTGTGTGGAGCCGTGAACAGGGCCAACTGATCGGAAGCCGATTAATCGATTATTGAAAAAGTTGACAACTTTTTCAATAATCGATTATAATCGATTATGTCGATTAGTTGTTGCAGCCCTACAAATGTAGTGCCGCTAGTCTTGCGGTTTCCTCTTCGTCCGAACTTTGTTTCAAGCTACCATCTTTCATCCTGCTTTACCATCTTTGGTTTTAATGCTGTGGCTTTTGAAAGCCAGGTACTGAGGTACAGGGGTTATCTAAATCCGTGATTCCTATTAAAGCACAGAAATCTGCTTTCCAAAAGATCTACCATCGCACCTGGAAGGGCCTACATGTCATGGTGTGAGAACCTTTGTGTCTCTCCACTTGCTTTTTCAATAGTTTCGATTTTGGCTTTCCTCCAAAGGGGTGTTAAGGAGCTAGCTCTGAGTACTATTAAAGGTCAGGTCTTGGGGGTCTTCCTTTAGCATCCGTTGGCATCACATTCCTTAGTTTGTACTTTCATCAGGGGAGTTGGACGTTTCTCCCCCAGTTAAGTTGCCTTTGTTTCCATGGGACCTGAACCTGGTCTTCTCCGTCTTGCAGAAACCTCCCTTTATAGTATAGTATATGGGAAAGTTTATGGGATTTACCCTTGTAAAATTTGTCACAGAAAGTGGCCTTTTTGAGGTCATTATGTCAGCCTGCAGGGTCTGAGAAATGGCAACCTTGTTTTATAAACCCACTTTTCTGGTTTTACATAAAGATAAACCAACCTAAGGGGCATCTTTGACCGCAACCTTCTTTTCTACAAAAGGTGGTGTCTGCCTTTTACCTCAATGAAGATATTGTCCTTCCTTTCCTTTGTCCTCATCCGATGCATCCTAAAGAGATTAGCGCTTTATTGTTTAATTGGGTTAATTGGTTAGGGTGGTGCGTGTTTTTGTCTGCTACTGAATCCTTACATAAGATGGTTTCTTTTTTTGTGGTTTCTGAGGGTCCACGAAAAGAAGTGGCATCTACAGCTACCATTTCTCATTGCATTGGACAGGTTATCATCCAGCGGTTAGTAAGTCCTGGGCCTTTCATCATTAGACTCCTGTCTCTCAAGTTTGCAACGTCAGTACATACCTTTACTCGTTTTTACAAGGTTGATGCTGTTGCATTTGCGGATTCATGTTTTGGCCGCAGAGTTGTACAGCTGTCTATTTAGTTTGAGGGCATGTCTTTTTGGTTGTTCCTGAGTTGTTGTTTTTTTGTTCCTGCCTCTCGATGAACACTGCTTTGGGACATCCCATCTGTCCATTTAAATCCTAATTAACTCTTGCTCCTCTGCTTAGCTGTTCAAACTTTTTTTTTTTTTAAACTAACACAGATCAAAAGTTATTTTCTTTTTTTACATACACTATATTGCCAAAAGTATTGGGACGCCTGCCTTTACATGCACATGAACTTTAATGCCATCCCAGTCTTAGTCCGTAGGGTTCAATATTGAGTTGGCCCACCCTTTGCTGCTATAACAGCTTCAACTCTTCTGGGAAGGCTGTCCACAAGGTTTAGGAGTGTGTCTATGCGAATGTTTGCCCATTCTTCCAAAAGCGCATTTGTGAGGTCAGGTACTGATGTTGGATGAGAAGGCCTGGCTCGCAGTCTCCACTCTAATTCACCCCAAAGGTGTTCTATCAGGTTGAGGTCAGGACTCTGTGCAGGCCATTGAAGTTCCTCCACCCCAAACTCGCTCATCCATGTCTTTATGGACCCTGCTTTGTGCACTGGTACGCAGTCATGTTGGAACAGGAAGGGGCCGTCCCCAAACTGTTCTCACAAAAGTGGGAGCATGAAATTATTCGGCAGTAATCTCTCGATCATGTTAAAAACCAGCCGAAAATCGTACGATTCTCTGCTGGTTTTCCAACATGCTCGAAATACAAAAGTCGTGCGACCGTACATTAAAAACGGTCGCACGCATTCCATTCACTGCACGATGCTCGTATGATTGCGGCATTTCCCGCGATTCTTGTATGAGCATCGTGCAGTGTATGGGCACTTTAAGGATATTTACAGAGAAAAATTAGATTGAGCCTGCCTGGAACTAAAATCACAGCAGTCGGGGTTGTCTGCTATTTAAAGTGACGCTAAACTCAGGGCTACATCTTAAAAATAAATTCAAGTACATTAAATATTAACACAAATGTACCATATTTGTGTATCACTGAGCTGTAGATCCTCAAATCATCTCTGAATTCATGCTGACTCTGCCCTTCCTACTGGGGGGTGGCTACTTTTGTTCCCCATAGTCCCTGTGTGTGTTGTACATTACCCACCGCTCCAAGCTCGCTTCCATGATGGACTATAATGTCATGTTAATGAATTTGTATTGAGATTGTAGTCCATCACAGGAGGGAGCTTGTAGCGGTTGGTACTGTATAACACACACAAGGAACTTGTGGAACAAAAGTAGCCACCCTCCAGAAGGAAGGACATTGTCGGCACCAATTCAGAGATAGTTACATAGTTAGTCAGGTTGAAAAAAGACACAAGTCCATTGAGTTCAACCTATAGAGATATGAAGAAAGAAAAAAAAAACAAGCCTAATCAGAATGCTATGCCCACAATTACCCCCTGTTGATCCAGAGGAAGGCAAAAAAAACCCTATAAAGCATGGTTCAATTTGCTCCAACAGGGGAAAAAAATTCCCATCGATCCCATAAGGCAATCGTATATTCATTGGATCAACAATCTCTGATGCTTAATATACCTATAAACTCAATATCCAGTAATATTCTCTGCATTTAGGAATACATCCAGATTTAAAAAAAAACAACATTTTGATGGTTTGAGGATCTACAGCCGAGTGGTACACAAGTAATCTACATTTTTCTTAATAGTTAAGGTAGTTGAATGCATTTTTACCTTTTGACTCCTGAGTTTAATGTCACTTTTTTAAGTTTGAAGAAGTAATTGGTCAGTTCTGTAGTTGCCTGGATCACCGTATTGGTGAGTTTGTTTTAAGCCCATTTCATTGCTATGGCATATTCTATATGTCATTGGCTAACTAGGAAAGTAAATTGTGATTTAAAAAAAATTAAACCTGAAATGGTTATTCTATTCACATGCAATAAAAAGGATCAGATTGAAAATAAATAATTAAATATACCACAACCATGTCACCTCTGAAAATTCAGTTGGAAGTAATTAAAACAAAAAAAATGTACTCCTGTGGATCAATTATTTGGGCACGGGGAATAGTCAAATAATTACAGGGTTCAATCCTAATATATGGCAAGCCTTGGATATATGCTTTTATAGATCAATGGTTTTTTATCATTGAGTATTTTCATATTGCAGAAACTAGAACCTCAATATGCTTATGATTTTGCCTTTTCTGGGTCAGTTAAGAGACAACTTGATGTTTATGGGCCACTTGCAAATACCACAGGTAGAGGTTTATTGGGGCAATAATGACAGGTTAGAATCCCTTGTCTGATCACTGTTATTTTGTTCTGTGAAATGGAGACAGCAGTACAACTTTCCCACCTTGCTTCATTTGCATGAAATCTGTTTTCTGCACATACCTACCTGGTACTTCTCTGGAGCCCTGGCAGTATATCGACAGTTGGGAGTGCAAAGAAGATGAAGATGACTAATATATCCTTTAGGTCAGTGGGTCTCAAACCTCCGGCCCTCCAGCTGTGGTGGAACTACAAATCCCATGAGGCATTGCAAGATTCTCACAGACATGACTCTCGAAGATAGATGCATCATGGGATTTGTAGTTTCACCACAGCTGGAGGGCCAGAGGTTTGAGACCCTTGCTTTAGGTGAACCTGTGCCCAGCTCATGTATTCACATATTCAAACGTTTTCAAGAGCAGTAATAGCTCTTGAAAACAAGCAATTTATTAAAGCAATTTATTTCTGTATCTGTTCACAATGCTTTTAATCTTTTTCGCTATCTGTAAGTCTCCATTCTCACCTAGATGTCAGCGTTTCTGCGTTTTTATGCATGTTTTCCCCTCACAATGTTTGTGCGTGTTTTTCACATTTTACGCACGTTAGACGTGCATAGGCAAAAACGCTCATTTTCTTGAGCAGATCAAAATGCATTGCTGTGAATGAGGAAACCTGTGCACAGAAATGTGCAAAATTCTTGTGTTGCGCGTTTTGATGTGCTTCAATTGAACTCTACGTGACCAAACATGCTGTAATTTGCCCGAAAGAAGCTCATGTACCATTTCCAGCGTTTTACAGCTTGCAACAAAACACTCAGGTGTGAACAGGGGGGCATAGAAGTGAATGGGATTTCTTGTGTTGAGAGTTTTTTTCGCACTTGGGTGGCTTTGAGCATCAAAACACCCAGATGTGAACAGGGACTTACCACTGACCACAAATGTAAAGAGCAATGTTCTCATTGACCATCACACTAATGTACTATATGCTGTAGATTTAGAAATTATTAGTCTGAGATTCCCTGAGATCAGAAAGTTATTTCAAGAGTTCCTCCATGTTAAAGTTTTAGAGATGCTGCTTTAAAGGAGAACTATGGGGTTAGGGCTTTTCCCCATAGTTCTCCTTAGGGTAACGGGAAGACACAAACTAGCGTCCTCCCGTCACCCTAAGCTCAGTATACCGAGAGCTACAGCTCGCGGTATACTGAGACTCCGCAGCTGAAGCGGATCCGACAATTATGTCTGGATCCGCCCAGCTGCGTGAGTGACAGCTGGCTCTGCCTATCTAGAGGCAGAGCCAGCTGTACCCGCCCCCTCCCTCGTCCGTTCCGCCAGTGAGCGCGGAATCAGCGCGCCAGTCAGCGCGGAATCCAGCCCCTCCCCTGTCACGGCAGAGAGCTGTGACAGGATTGAGAAGTGAGCGAGCAACGTTATGTGTTCGCTCAATTCCCGATCTACTGAGCCGACCTGTGACAGTCTCATTGTCACAGGTCGGCTAGAACTATGAGGTGAGTGAAAAGCACTCGCCTCATAGTTCTCCTTTAATACAAAAAACAATATAAAGAATCTTTTTTGTGATCTTTGAAAATTAATAACGTCACAATAAAAGCAGCTGAACGTATCAGTGATGGCTTGGTAATAGGGCTGCAACTAATTATTATTTTCATAATTATTTTCATAATCGATTAGTTGGTTGATTCATTTAATTTAAATCGATTAGTTGGCTGATTAATCTTTAATTTAAAATAAAATTCACAAATGCAGTGTTGCAAACCTAAAGCTTACTTTTGAATAATACTGCAAGCACAATTATTTTTTTGCAATCGCACTGCACTGAAATGCACGGCATTGTGGTACTGTGCGTTCCAGTCCAAGCGATCACACTGTGGGTGGGAGGCATGTTTAGGGTTCCATTGAAATGAATGGCACTGCAACGCACCTCCCACAGCACAATGTCAGGCCGAAACCAAAAATTTCTTTCCCCCCCCCCCCCCCCTTTTATAGTTGTTTTTTTTTTTTATTAAATGTATTGTAAGAACATGGTGCTTAAATAGCTTTAGCCAGGGAATGACAGCTGCCAGTGGAAAGATTCCGCAGACGGCAGCTAAATGTAAATACAGCAGGTAGTGGGCTCGTGCAATAGCCAGACTGCTATTGGCCACTTCAAATTGCAATAGCCATTAGCAGGCTGGCTACTGCACCTGCCCACTGCTTGCTGTGCCCTTCTCCCAGCGTGGAGGAGAGAGCTAGGGGATCCAACCAACTAATCGATATTGAGAATAGTTGACAACTATTCTCATTATTGATTCATCAGTTGGTTGCAGCCCTGCTTGATAAAGCTCTTTACTGCTTGTTAAGAATATAGAGGAAATTAGTTTAATCCTTTTGCTCCCAAAGCCTTGTTTGCTTTGTTTTACACACGTTATAATCCACATTTTAGGCCTCAAAATTACTTAAAACCCCCAAACATTATTTTCTGAAAGCAAAGATCCTGTAGAATACAATGGTGGCAGTGGCAAATTTTACGTTGCATGATATTAGCGCAACTCTTTATCAAACCGCAGGCGCGCTCTACCGTATGGTTGCCGGTGTGCCCGTACAGTGCCAATGCACTTGATCAAGCCGCATTGCACTGTTGTTTTTTGGTTTCCTTTTTTTTTTTAAGAACTTTATTGAAATGCCTTAAGTGACATTTAATTAAGCTCTATGGGCTCACCGCTGTGCGATGTGGTTGTACCGCGTCTCACTGTGGTGCACTTACAGAAAGTCCTGCATTAGTTACCTTTTTTTTAGCGCACACCACCGAAATACAGTGGTTTGAACTGTCACCATCCACGACAAGGCAAACTGACTTGTCTTGTGTCCGGGCTGCGCTGGAGAAACGGCCAGCAGAGCCCGAACGCAGATGGTGTGAACAAGCCCTTATTGTGTTGATTTGTATTTTTTAATTAGTGGCTTTGCTGTGCAGGAGCCAAAAATGATTTTTCTAAATGTGCGATGCAGCGCACTGTAGTGTGTTGTAACACATTGCAGCATGTTTTGATGCATTTAAATGCATTTAACAAAAGTGCATATCTACATAATGCATTGGTGTGATCCAGTGTTAATATTGACAGCAAATTTACAGGGTTATTCACAAAAGGGTAAAGAGTTTGGAGAAGAGAGGAAAAGTGAACAATCTAGAACAATTTAGCTGAACTGGAAAGTAAGCTGAATTGGATTATTTTTCCAAATCAGCTATTCTGTCCTAGATTGTTCTCTTCTCCTGTCTTCTCCAAACTCTTCACCCTTTTGTGAATAACCCTGTTAGTCTTATGACTAAAATGCCATTTATTTTTAGTCATATTTTAGTCATCTCAATTGTTTGTCAAATATAAGATTTTAGTTGACTAAATGTACAGTAGATTTAGTCCACTAAAAGCTAGTGTGTTTAGTTAAAGAGTAGTTTAAGAATTTCTCTAGAATTTCTAATCTCATGATATACTCCTGAAGTAAACATCGGTTAACCTGGTGTTACTTATGGTATTAAGGTTTGAACATGCAATACAGATTTACTTGTTGTGATATATAACATGTCTTTATCCTAAAATTAGATTAAACCAAGTCTTACGAAGAAATGATAATGAGTATTTTCAACAAATTACCAATAATTAGATATGCATTGATTTATAACTACTTGTATATGATATTCTTCATTCTTTCAAGCAGAACTGCAACTCTAAAATATTAAAATAAAAAACTATATTGGCTGTAATGCCATTGCACATATTACCTATTAGCCGTCCATTCAGGATGGAACCAGAACTGGAAGTCCAAAGAGAGGAGTTCTGATTGTATCGCTTCCCAAATCTTCTTTCCCTAAGATTTTAGTTAGACTAAAATGTCAATATATTTTCGATATAGTTTGTCATTATAACGGAATTTTTCTTTTTTTTTTAGTTTTAGTCACTGAAAAAGTGCTGGTGTGGTCTGAGCATTGTAATTAATTGCATAGGTCTGCTTTGAGCATCCCACATGTTGTCCTGCCTTGATCTATTCCAGCGTTTCGGAAAAAGTTATGCAGTGAAACTAGCTGAGGAAACCATTATGTTGGGTATCCTGCTAATGCTTATCTGTTTTTTGTTACACCAGAGTTTTAGGGATTGGATAAAAATATAGATCAGTGATCATGGATGAAGATGAGAGGGTTTCCTTAATTATATTAAATGCTTCTGATTAAAGAAATTGGGCCATCAGGCTACTTTCTGGTACACAAACAATTACATTAAACTACAGTATAATCCTACCATCCGCTTTCAGTATGCTCTAATGGATATTGTAGAGCAGCATTTTTAGGGTATTTATAATGTTTCAAATGTTAAGTGTAGTTTCAGATTTCAGTCAGCTGAAAACGGGCAAAATTCAGTCTGTGGGTGACCCTATCACTTCAAAATTGTCACCGAACAATGCCAATCAGCTGCAAGTACAGTTTAGGTATTCTGAATACAATGTACACAGTGGGAGATTCATTCATCCATGCTGTTATGGTGGATAGAGGAACCTGTCAGATTTATTTCTACTCAGCCCTTTCTTGTGTACCCAGCTTAACTTTATGATGTTTAGAAAGACACACTTTTAAATGCAAATCTTTGAATTTAAAGTGTATGTAACCCCTAATTAACTTTTTGTTTGCTCCATTTTGGTCTTTTATCCCTTTTCACTCCCAGGCCCTGCTAACTGCAGATAGCCAGACCATATTTGCAATTTTTCACCTTATAATTTTTTACTTGCAGCTTTAAGGGTTTGTGAAAGACCCCCAAACCATACATTTTCTAAACGTGCAGGACCAGTAGAGTAAAAAGATATTGCTGCTGATTTTGAAGGCCCCGCAGATGTTTATCAAAACAATTTTAACAATAAAATTCACAAAAATCATTATTGGTGCACACAAAAACATAACTTTAAAATGTTTCCACTAAATCTGAAAGATAAAGTGGTGTTGAGTTAATAAATACATTTGTAATTTTTAAATTGTGCCTTTTTGCAAAATGGTGAAAATTGTTGGGTACACTAAAAACACGGAGGTTGGTCATTCATCTGTCTGTTGTGCTATGGCCCGATCTGCAGTGCTGTTTGTGAACGCTTTTGGTTTGCATGGCAATAAAATGATGTAGACACATTTTATAGCAACACAGCATCTTACAATGTGCGGCAATGTGTCTTCAGTGTGCTACCGCAACCTCAATGTTATTTTAAAATGTTTAAAAAAATTAAGCACTGTGGTGCATTGTAGGGCTGCAACAACTAATCGATGATCATTGATAATGAGAATCGTTAACGATTCTCATTATCAATTTGTTGATTCAATTAGTTAAGCAGAGTACTGCAACCGGCGCCCAGCTGCGAGTAGAGACTGCTGTGCCTCTGCATTTCTCCACTGCTGCCCCCTCACTTCCGCTGCTCCCCAAAGCCCTCTCCTCTGCTGGCAGTAGAAAGTTGGCGTCAAGTCTCCCATCCAGCAGCTGGGAGCAATAGCCAGCCTGCTATTGGCCATTTTAAATTGCTTAAGCTAATAGCAAGCTAGCTATTGCACCCTCCCACTGCCTGCTGTCAATTGGCAGAGGGGGACCTGAAGGGGAACATAATATAAAACATACAATTATTTCAAAGAATTTAAAAACGTTGGAAAAGTCATTTTTGGTTTCGGCCTGACAAATCCAGCTGCGGGCTGTGCGTTGTGGTGCCATTCATTTCTGAGGTAGCCCTGATATTTCCCTTGTGAGATGTAAAGTCTGCTATATGGGCCAAGCTGCATAACAAAACAATTTAAATTCAGGCTAAGCAATCGATAGCCGACGAATCGACGATCGAAAACGTTGCCAACGTTTTCAATCGTCGATTTTAATAGACTTAATCGATTACCTGTTGCAGCTCTAGTTGATATCACTATACTGTCCATATAGTTGCATCTTTGCTTTGATCTTGTTGGTTACTCTTTCATTCAAAGGCTATACTTGCCAGTATTAGAGGTATGATGTTAGAATTAACCAAAACATTAGGCGTTCCCAGCTGGTGGCTTCATTTACACATCAAGAACCAATTTATGTTCAATACTTGTAATAAGCAGTGACATTGTTTATTCTGAGGGATCCTTTTCTTTTTCATCCTTGGTTTCCTACATAGTGGGTTAATAACCAGCACAAATTTAGTGAACTGTGGATGAAGATGGCCCTCGAGCTTGTGCCTTCAAATACAAGTGAACAGTGACAGCTCCCATAAATCTGGTTGGACATGCCATTCTTTACTATCGGAAACTTCCTGGATTCACCTGCTCTCTCTTCCATCAGGGCAGTATGTGCTTCTTGGTACTTAAAGGTGAAACTCGAATAATTAGAATATTGTGCAAAAGTTAATTTATCTCACTAATGCAGCTTAAAAGGTGAAACTAATATATGAGATAGACTCATTACATGCAAAGCAAGATAGTTCAAGCCGTGATTTGTCATAATTGTGATGATTATGGCTTACAGCTCATGAAAACCCCAAATCCACAATCTCAGAAAATTAGAATATTACATGCAATACATGCAATCAATAAAACAAGGATTGTACATAGAACAATATCTGACCTCTGAAAAGTACACGCATGCATATGTACTCAGTACTTGGTTTGGGCCCCTTTTGCAGCAATTACTGCCTCAATGCAGCGTGGCATGGAAGCTATCAGCCTGTGGCACTGCTGAGGTGTTATGGAAGACCAGGATGCTTCAATAGCGGCCTTCAGCTCTTCTGCATTGTTCGGTCTCATGTCTCTTATCTTTCTCTTGGCAATGCCCCATAGATTCTCTATGGGGTTCAGGTCAGGCGAGTTTGCTGGCCAATCAAGCACAGTAATCCCACGGTCATTGAACCAGGTTTTGGTGCTTTTGGCAGTGTGGGCAGGTGCCAAGTCCTGCTGGAAAATGAAGTCAGCATCCCCATAGAGCTCGTCTGCGGAAGGAAGCATGAAGTGCTCCAAAATCTCCTGGTAGACGGCTGCGTTGACCCTGGACTTAATGAAGCACAGTGGACCAACACCAGCAGATGACATGGCTCCCCAAATCAACACAGACTGTGGAAACTTCACACTGGACTTCAAGCATCTTGCAGTGTGTGCCTCTCCATTCTTCCTCCATACTCTGGGTCCTTGGTTTCCAAATGAGATGCAAAATTTGCTCTCATCAGAAAAGAGGACTTTGGACCACTGAGCAACAGACCAGGTCTGTTTTTCTTTAGCCCAGGTAAGACGCTTCTGACGTTGTTTGTTGTTCAGGAGTGGCTTGACAAGAGGAATACGACATTTGAAGCCCATGTCCAGGATCCGTCTGTGTGTGGTGGCTCTTGATGCACTGACTCCAGCCTCAGTCCACTCCTTGTGAAAGTCCCCAGCGCTTTTGAATGGCCTTTTCCTGACAATTCTCTCCAGGCGGCGGTCATCCCTGCTGCTTGTGCACCTTTTTCTTTTGAGGGAAACAGCATTTCGTATTCATGAACCTTGGGTAAAGGTGCCCATACACCTTGGATTACACTGGTCCACATATAGAAAGCCTTGGAAATGAAAGTAGCTAAAGTTTACCAGAATTGGAGTATTAATTGGCTCCAGTTTCCAAGATACAGCTTCAGATCAAAATTGCATCAGAATAATTCAAAATTTTGAAAGGGATGTGTGATTATGCTCCATAACTTATTACACCTCAACAGCTGATTCAGGTTTTCATATGTTTCTCTCATGTGGACTGCATGCCGAAAGGAACGGATGGCAAAACATTGCCATTGTGTAATAAAACCGCTTTTAGGCTCGTTTTAGATGAATATATGAACAATTTCCATTCAGCTTGATTGTGGGTAATGTTAAGGGCTGTTATTAAGCCATATATGGTATTGCAATATATCAAATCACCTTCCACTAAGAAATACTGAACCAGAACTTTTTGGCGATCACGGAAAAAGGAGAACCAAACTCTTGCCCTTTTTTGCACTGAAAATATAGGTGGTAGGCCTTTTTTACCACTGCTGTCATACTGCACTTTTGAGATGCAAATGTAACTTCGCCACAATTGTAGCAGAAGTTATCTGCGATGTTACTTTTGAGGCATCTTAGCTTCTGAGGGAAAATATCATGCAACTGTTCCTTGGAAATGTTAGGCAATGGCACTTTCACAAGCCACCAGATGTAACTCTATGAGGTGTAGATCTGACCAAGACAAATGTACCTTGCAATAAAAGAACAATAAATTACAGTTGGGTAATAATCTTTAGTCTCAAAGTGAAGATAAATTCATACACTTCCATGTGGTACCATTTTCATTGTTCTACCGTACTTTGTCGAGACGTTACGAGGCATCATGGTCATCAGACAGCTCCCTCCCTTGTAGGCAAATATACTCGCCTGTGTATAAATCTTTATTGTGAAATATCTTGGAAAAATTTAGCCAACCAACCAGCACCTTTATCACCTGTTTTCTAATTCATCTAATCAAAATATGTAAGAACTACATTTTCGATTTGAGCTCAAATAGCCCATCAAGCACATACCAATGTCGTTTCGATAATCATTCGTTAGCAATACTAACTGGCCGAATTTAATTGATCGATGGAACAGATTTTCCTTTGCTCATGTGTAGTGTTCATGTTACGATTTTTTCGTACAAAAACGCCACTAATCCTTCAATTTTTGTACAATTCGAAAAAAGTTTTGCAGCCTGACTGATCGAGGAAATTAGGCCAGTAGTACAGTAATTGTGATCGTTCACTTCCTGTTGACTGGCCAATTATCGTAACGAAAACCCGATCGCGTTCTTTTTCCGAACGGTAATCGCAAGGTGTATGGGCACCTTTTACACTGCTGCTTACAGGAAGATTTGACAAAAGCTCCAAAACTGGAGTGCCATAACCACTCCACACTAACAATTCTGCTGAGTTTTGCTTAGCGTCTACAAGAAGGATGAATGTTTCTTTTTTTTAAATGTTCAGCTCTGCTTTGAGACTTTTTTCTTGAGGTTTATTCAACAACTGCTGGTAAATTCAGGCCAGATGCAAATCCTGGAAGTCTCACTAGTCAGCCATCAAGTGCAGTTTTTCCCAATTCCATATTGGTGATCTCACTGAGACAGCAGTTACATGGTGTCTGTGTGCACGCTCCCGACCTCAGCCAGGGGAGGATTCCCCCCTCCCGGCTCTGATCCGCCAGCGCTGACTGGCGGAACGGACAGGGGAGGGGGCGGGTACAGCTGGCTCTGCCTCTAGATAGTCAGAGCCAGCTGTCAGTCACGCAGCTGGGCGGATCCCGGCATAATTGTAGGGATCCGCTTCAGCTGCCACCCCCTCTTCCTGACCCAATCAGTGGTGGCAATTGCGACTTTGGCATTTCCCACCCATTTGTGATGTATAGCTGCAGAGCAGGGAATGTGGCTTCTCCGTAGGTAATTGGCTCAGGAGGAAGGAGTGGCAGTCACAGTTTTGAGCAGTCTTGGGTGAACTCGGGTGCACTGGGTTCACACCAAGCCTAGCCTCATTGCTAATACTTCTACTACTGCTTGTACAAAACTGAAGCATAATGGGAGTGGGAGGGGTTACATCCTGGTTACAGCCATCATTTGCCAATGTCCAATTTTCCTGTACATATAACCTATATGGCTCAGAATTCTTCTGCCCTGTATCCCTTAATGAACTCCAAAACAGCATTTTAGGGTTGGTTAAAAAAAAAAATCCTGTTTTTGTTTTGAAAAGAAAACGGCATTGGGGGCCCCCCAACAAAAAATCTATTATCCAGGATAAGGATCTGGTATGGTCTAGTATTGATTTTAAAGTGACACTAAACTCCAGGGGTTTAATCTTAAAAGTGCATTTAAGTAACTTAACTATTAACAAAAATTAGCTTATTTGTGTATTACTCAGCTGTAGATCCTCAAATCATCTCTGAATTGGTGCTGACACTGTCCTTCTGGAGTGTGGCTACTTTCGTTTCCCATGGTCCTTGAGTGTGTTGTAAAGTAGCCACCGTTCCAAACTAGCTCCTGTGATGGACTACAATCTAATATTTAGTTTACTAATTTGTATTGAGATTGTAGTCCATCATGGGAGTGAGCTTGGAGTGGTGGCTACTTTACAAGACACAGGGACCATAAGGAACAAAAGTAGCCACCCTCCAGAAGGAAAGACAGTGTCAGCATGAATTCAGAGATGATTTGAGAATCTACAGCTGAGTGATGTGCATATAAGCTACATTTTTGTTAATAGTTGAGGTCCTTGAATGCATTTTTAATAGAGGTGCACCGAAATGAAATTTTGAGACCGAAACTGGAAAAAAAAAAAGTCAGGCTGAAACCAAAACCAAAAATGTTTTTTTTGCTTCCTAACATTTTTTTTAACTTTACTCCCTGGAGGCTTCGGTGAAGTTTACAGTAGAAAAAGAGATTGAGTCAATCCCTTTTTCTGCAGCCCAAACACTGAATAAACAAGAATCCTCTATACTGTACTGAGTGCTCCTGTTCATTCATAACTTGCGGATATAGTATGATTTATAGTATGATTTACTATGTACACAATCATGAATGAATAGGACGTGATGTAGAGCACTTCCTATTCATTCATAACTGGTACATAGTAACTCCTACTATGTCCAGTTACTTACAAACATTCAGCGATCACTGAAAGCTGAATGTTTGTACTGCTCTCCATCCTGGATCGATTGTCACAGGAGGCTGAGCAGGCGGTGCAGGAAGGAGAGCTTGGTCTCATTTGACAGCTGACTCCTCCCCGTCACCGCTGACTCAGTCTCCAGTGACAGCTGTCTCCACCCACACACTGCTTTCCTATCTGTTAGGCTGAGGAGGGCGGTGCTCAGCTTCCTTTTGACGTGCTCACAGCGCTCTCCTGCCCCGCACCGCTCGGCTCCTGACAGTTTCTCTCCTCCACGCTGGATACTGCGCTGTGTCAGAGGGACACAGAGCAGCGTGCAGCGTGAAGGAGAGAAACTACGGTTGCAACGCAATTTCAGCCGAAAGATTTTGGCCATAGTGCCATTTTCGGCTGATATTTTCAGCGCATCCCTAATTTTTAAGATTTATGTAAAAAAAGGTGTGGTCCAGACCCTGCAACAAAACACAAAATAAGTCAGTCGACTCCAACCCCCCTCCCATCCATTCCAGACCCTTATCCCTTATTTACTCCTTAACCATACCAGGCCACATGCCCACCGCAAGGTGTTGTGTACCTTGCCTGGTCTCTGTTAGTGGGGACAAGATTCCGGGTCCAGTAGACATTGGGGTCTGTGGGGGTGGGAAGGACTTATTGTGATCTGGATGTCCCGTTTCGAATAAAGTGGCCCCCAGATATCTTTCCCTCCCCATGTGAATATGTTGGGGGTACATAGTGCTCCTGGTTACTCATTCACATAAAAAAATTGAATACACGCACACGTTAGAATTCCCCCCCCCCCCATAATGTCTTATGATGTAAATTCAGCTTCAGTCATGTTGTCCAGCAATCTAGATCCATCATCCGTCACAATGAGCAATGTGCTGCCAGACACAATGACCCGCACAATGACTTTTGCTAAATGACAGCTCCGAATGTCAACAAGCTGGCAAGTGATATTGGCTGACATTATTGACCAAATATAGTAATGAACATTTTTGGTCAATGTTTTCAACCAGCATCACTGCACAGTGATAGAACTGTGTGTTTTTTGTAAAGTGTAGCTAGACTGGAGTGACATTTGATATTTTTTTTATTAGCGTAGTAAATCGTTAATCTTTGGCTAGTTTTAACCACATCTGAAGTATCTGTTCATAACTCTCCTGTGCTGAACTACGCTAAAGATTTTCTTCAATATGGGGCCACAATCTATGCTACCCTGTTGTGCTACAGTGTACATGCAAATATGCATCATTTAGACAAAAATTAGGTATGAATTAAGATCTTTAGACCTGCAGCTGATTACAAAAAGAATGAAAAAGTGCACTTGTTTACTGATGAACTGCCAAAGCTTTTCTTGTGAAATGCACACTTTTTTTGTTAGTCAGTGAAGCCACTCCTTTACATTGTGGTTTATCATTATGGTTTCTAGAGTCAGCTTATGAACTTTTTATAGGCCAGCTCACTGGCAGAGGTGAGGATGCTAAATTATTCTCTGAGGTAACTGGAGATGGAGAGATGACATGGAAAGCTAAACTGCAGGACCAGTAAGATCAGGAACTATGTGTGCCACATGTCTGGCTGTGCTTTGTGTAAATCACATTAACTGTACATAAT
>NW_017308882.1:1347-3187 GCF_000935625.1 Nanorana parkeri | reverse complement strand
AAAAAAAAATATTTTTTAAAAAATGTAAATAATTAAAAAAAAAAAAAAAAAGCCTTTTACGAGTAATAGTAAATGTGTATTTATCTGTTTGCCTGAAATTTTACTTTACCATATTTATTAGCCAGAAAAACACATTTGATGTGTGTTTAGCTGAATTTTTGGATTTTCCATCACTTTGGCCATAAGCACAAATAGAAGATGGAACTCCCCAGTGGGAATACAGACAGCAATAATAACCTAACAGAGGGTCTAGCTCTTCCGCTAACTCTATCAAATAAAAAAAAAAGTTTAAGGTATAAATTACCTTTGTTGTCTGTAGTTAAATAACATTCTGCTTTTTGTACATATTTTATTTTTTCCCCCCTCCAGCTGCTGCTGCCAGTTTGAACCCAGGCTGTATTAGTTGCACTGACCCAAGGAGTCGCAAGCTGGAAGACCATGAGCAGTCCTGGCATGGTGCTATTTGTGTGCTTTATTAGCCATCTTCTTCTACTTCCTGGACTCGGGGCACATGGTAAGTAAATGAAAACTAAACCAGTAATCTAAGCGCTAATGCTAAGACTCAATTTTTCTCACTGCGGTATTGTTTAAGGTTGAAAGTCACGGTGTGAATTAAAAAGAGTAAGTGCACTTATTCTTTCTTCCCTTCTCCCCTGACCTAACACCCCCCCATTCCCGCAAATGCATACTTAAGAGAAGTATCTGGAGGGTAAAATTTACTTTTCCCAATACTTAGGGCTGATGTGTGACATTGCAGCTGTCACATCCTGACTATAGATTGAAAGCTGAACAATCATGAACTGCTGATTTGTTCAGCTCAGTCTCCTCCCTGCACAGAGCAGTGACTGTCAGTGACTGCTACCGGCTGGGGACCCCCCCCCTCCTCCCCTCTCCATTCCTCCAGTGCTCACTGGAGGGACAGACGGGGAAGGGGGCGGGGAGAGCTGGCTCTGGCTCTAGAAAGGTAGTGCCAGCTGTCAGGCAGCGGGGTGGATCCTTGCAGGGAGGCTCTGCACTGTCGACATATAGCTGGCAGTCATTCACTATATGCTGAATTTGGATCTTGGGAGTTCGTTAGTACATAACATCGTATATTTATTAAAAGAAATAAGAAGAATGCACTCGCATTAGGAAGACAAATACACCGCGCATAGATATCTGCCACTCCAACCAGCACGATGATGTCACAGCCTTTGTCCTATGGATGAAATGCATCAGGTAGAAGGAGCTGTGACATGATCGTGCTGGGCAGAGTGGCCGCCAGAGGTTCGGCTAGGTGCATTCATGCCAATATCTATGCGCTGTATATTTGTCTTACTATCCTTCTTATTTCTTTTATTAAATATATAAGGAGTTACACTATGGAGGTTTGCTTTATTTTATTTTGAGACATATCCAGTGCTGTATTGGAAGAGTGCCTTAGAGTAAGAGGAAAGCAGCAGAGGAGGGAGAGTCCAGGGAAAACCTGATGGTTGCATAAGAGCTCTGTATAACCTTTGGGGTATAAACCTAGGTCCATCTTAAAAGGTGAGGGATCACCTGAAAAGCACGGAGGAGGAAGAGTTTATTTGAATATCATCTGCACTGGAAAAGTTGATAAAGACTGTTTATAATTGCACAGGATACTATTCACTAGTGTGGGACAATTTGTTCACTGAAAAGCTGACACAGATTGCTCAAAATTTGGTGCCCTTATTTTGTGTGGGTAACAAGCACTTGGCAGTTTATGCTATTTTCATGTTGTTTTATGCATAATTTGATGCACATTCAGTTGTATTGTTTTAATCACAATTATTGATGTGTTCAGTGTTTTGCATACTTAGATTGGAACGCTGCATTT
>NW_017308882.1:416-1323 GCF_000935625.1 Nanorana parkeri | reverse complement strand
TGACATTAAAATAATAACACAGAACACAAATAAAGAGAAAAACATCCACAAGGGGGCATACATTCTAGCCCAACATTGTCGCTGTACATACTATGTCATATTATTATACAGGATTTATATAGCGCCAATAGTTTGCACAGCGCTTTACAATATAAGGAAGACATTACAATCACAATACAATTCAAGACAAGATGGTGAGGGCCCTGCCCGTGAGGTCTTACAATATAAAAGGGAGGGGATGCAGAAAGGTGACAACCGCATACCAAGAGAATAGGGGCTCCAAGCCAGATACTTATAAGATAGTACAGCATCGGAATGGCAGAATAATGGAAGATATATATTTTTGTATCGTTATAATCAATAAAGGTTTACACTGCTTTCTTAAACATCATAGAACAGTCCAGCAGCGAGAAAGCTAAGAGCACTTGAGGTTATAATGCAGGCAACAATTGGTATGATGCGCAATAAGAGCGAAATTGGTATGTGCTAGGCAACATATAAGACATGCAGGACAAAGGACTAATGTGAGGGGTAAGAGGAGAGACAGAGGAATTGAGTGGGGGAAAGGGAGAAAAGGGGGGTGGCAAGGTTGGAGAAGGCGGAGGCCCAAAACAAATCTGACCCTATTGCACTATTACAGGGTTTATATAAGCCAGCCAGAGATCCCAGATTAGTTCAAACTGTGCAGTCCTGTCCAGGAGAATACTTTATTTTTCGTGGGTCATGATCCAAGAAAGACAGCTTAGCCTTGAGCAGTCTCAGAGATACCCTGGGTGTCTTTAGCAACGGTAATTTTAGCCGTGTAACATACAAAATATCAGCCGTGTACCGTGTCTAGAGACTCCAGGGACAGCATAATTGAGAAGAGCATACCTAGGATCCCTGGGGACGCTAATACCTGTAACCC
>NW_017308882.1:0-345 GCF_000935625.1 Nanorana parkeri | reverse complement strand
GAGTTCTGCTTCTGCTTCTTCACTGTCCCCAAAGCAAGGGGGGGATGTCTGCCCTATTCTTGATCTCAAGATACTCAAAGGGTTTCTGCAAGTCCAATGCTGTATAAAATCTTCCGCTCTGTCATCGTCTCTCTCCTCCAGGGAAACTTTCTGGCATCAGTGAACATAAAGGATGCACATCCCAATTTTTCCTGCCCATCAGAGATACCTTCTTTTTTTTTTACTGGTGCTGGGTTTGATGGTAGCCTACTTCGAGGCAGTTCCCTATGCACGGTTCCACTCCAGGCTGTTCCAGCTCAGCATTCTGGCTGTGTTGGAAAAACAGGTTCAGTCCCTAGACCTCCT
>NW_017308881.1:102430-128098 GCF_000935625.1 Nanorana parkeri | reverse complement strand
CATTATATGTTGCGGGCGCTGCATAATTTGTAAGTTATATGCACAGGAGTACCCTTACCCCACACTCTCCACAGAGACAACAGGTATATGGTTACAAGAGGAGTGCAGCAATAATGGTGGTATATAGTTTGAGAATGGAGTAGCTGATTACTGATCTGAAGTTTACATCAATTGCACAACTGAGTATTTGCTGACACTTCCTATGGAGTAGCCGCTAGGGCAAGGTACTTGCGATTTTAAGGGTGGTTCTACAGTCCATTAGCCTCTCCAGGGAAGATGGTAGTATAGTCCTGGCAGTTCCAGAGAGAGATATGTCCCATATGCAGTCAGAGGAGAGCAGGAGGAATCGCTGTGAAGCACCCCACGGTACTGGAGAAAGTTGGCAGAGGAGAGCGGAAGGCTGGAAAAAAAGGTTTGCTGGTTCCTGTGTCCACTATCAGGCAAGTTGCACTGGCTCGACGGTCGCAACACTAGAACGCCGAGCCATTGCAACTTGCGTCATTATGAGGATCCCAGAGGGGGAGGAGCCAAGCGCGCCGTGCGCCGCCTCGGTCTCCTCGTGACGTCACGCCGCTGGGTGAAGAGGCCGGCCCGCGGCCCCAAGCGCCGGACACGGGATACGCTATCACAGAGTGTATAAAGTCACCACATAGCAAACCCTCCCATATATCACCACATCACAAATATCACCACATAGCAACCCTCATAGCACAAAATTAATCCTCCCTATATCCAATATTCCCTCTATCCATCTATAGAATTCCCCTTCTCTTCTACCAACCCCATTTCACATACCAAACCAGTGGACCCACATATCCCCTCCAAAAAGGGTGATTGTACAATAATACTGAATAGTGTCTCTTTTGAAGACCGTTCAGGTTTGGTATGGATTTGAAAGTGGGATCCCACATAAAAAAATATTGAATGTTCTTGTTGTTTTTGGAACATTAGTTTAGGTTAAATGCCACCAAATTGAATGTCTATGTTTCATGTAGACAAACATGCCATCAACATTGGGGGGTGCCTTACCAGGGGGGACACCCTCTGGCAAAGGATCTTGTCGCCATGTTGATGAGGACAAGGGCTTCTTTCCTACAATCCTGGCCCAGTGGTTGTGGGGGTCTGTGGACAGGGGGATAATCAAAATCTGGGGGCCCCAGATGTTGCCTTCATGTGAATGAGTAAGAGGTAGGTAGTAAAGTAAACAGTAAAGAATGACACCCAGACATTTGACAAGATCCTCATCAATCCTGATGAACTGTGCCCACCAAAAGAAAAAAGTTAACAAACCCACACCAATGGCCATTTGCTGAATAACAGCTGCACATCTGACAGAGTCCTTAACAACCAGTGACACTGTCAGTGGGCAGAGACTTATAGGGATGCCAATGAACTAGTTCCCCATCAAGGTGAATCCCTTGTGATTAAGATCAGGCAGTGGGTGAATTCTATAGCCGCTATTGGTTATGGAATTTGCCCACTGCCTGCTGTCAATCATAAGAGAGGAGGACCTTATGGGAAACTACTAGGTCAGAGTTCCTCATCAGGCTCTGCCCACTCTTGCCTCAATGTAACTAAAGGAGAGTGTATACCCAGTGACATCATTCAGTGACATCATCAAATACATCACTGGCTATACCCATCCCCTTTGTTTACATTCAGCTGCAGGGACCGGAGCTGTAATTCAGTGCTAGTCCCCCATTATATGCTGTCATGTGGTGTGGTCAATGGGTTTTTTTTTGGTGTTCATCAGGCTTTATCCACTGTGATTGACAAGGAAGTGCATATCTGGACACTAATGATAATGGAATAGGGGGTACTATGTACTCCTTACTCATTCATGTAGATGGTATTCTTAAAGGGGGCTTCCAGATACTGTTTAGCCCTCCACCTGCAGACCGACACAACCACCTGGCCAGGGTTGTGGGGAAGAGGCCCTTGTCCTTGTATTAGGCTTGTTACGGTTGAGAATGGAGGGTACACACTAATTCCCCTCCCCTTTCCTGGCATTTCAGCCAGGACCTAACATACATTTTTTTCCATGGTATACCCCCTTAAAATACATTCTAAACCCCAAGGCCCTGGTATAAATTTAAGGGGGAGAATCACTTTTTTTGCTGTTGTTGTTGTTAAGTTGGGTCCCCCTTAATGTTGACATAACCACATAATGCAAACATTAGATTTTGCAACATTTGACCTACAGCGACTGTCAGATTGAAGTAAATAACATTTTATTGATACCATTTGCATAACTTCTAAAGGAATGCTCATGTGCATCAAGAAGTCACTTTGGCGCCATTTGTAAAACAGTAACGTTCACTTAGATGGAACACAGGCATTCGATTTGGTGGCATTTAACCTAAACTAATGTTCCGAAAACACCAAAAACATTTGATTTTGTATAAATTGCACAACCCCTAACGATATACTATACATACACTGAGTGGCCAGATTATTATGACCACTCCATCAGTACTTCATTGGGCCACCTTTTGCCTTCAATACTGAGGAGTTTCTTCTTGGCATTGACTCCACGAGATGTTGAAAGGCAATGCGAGGAATCTGACACCATGCCTGATGAGTAGCACTGTCCATTTCTGTGAGATTTGATGGTTGTGGAACCAGCTGCCTGATGGCTCTTTCAACTTTTTCCCACAAATGCTCAATTGGATTGAGATCTGGTGATTGTGGGGGCCACCTAAGCAAGGTAAAGTCTCCCTCATGTTCTTGAAACCACTCCTGCACAATACAAGCACCGTGGCATGGTGCATTGTCTTGTTGGAAGAAGCCATCTCCATTGGGATACGCCATCAACATGATAGGATGAACTTGATCAGCAACGATACTTTGGTATGTTGTGCTATTCAGACGTTGTTTCACACGAATTAAAGGGCCCAAATCATGCCAGGAAAACATGCCCCAAACCATAACACTGCCCCCACCAGCTTGAAGGGCATGCGGGGTGCATGCTTTCATGCTGTTTCCGCCAAATTCTCACTCTGCCATCTGCATGATGCAACTGGAAACGCGATTCATCCGAGCACCAACAATCATCCCATGTTCAAAGGCTGTTAAATCGTGTTGTTTACCCGTATCTTCAGAAAAAAATCACTTCTACTGTCGTGGTAAACAACCTGCTTCCCTATTTATAATGGTCTGGCCCTCTAACAACTTCAGTGTGAAATTATAACTAATTTGCCCACAAACGTCAGGTGGTCATAATAATGTGGCCACTCAGTGTATATACACACACACACACACAAAATATAGCCTGTGACTGCTGCCGAATTTGCACAGAGCAAATGCAAAGCAAATTGTTTTTCAATTGTGGTAACAATACAATAGTGGAAACATATGTTATGCAAGATTACTGAACTACTTTTAGCAGCACCCGCAATAGAAACATGCTAATGGAAGGAAAATGGTAGTTCTTGGGTAAAACAATAACTGTTTTTATCTCTGAATCACATATTACAAAAAAATCTACAAAAGAATGCTTGGCTATTAATGATTCTTAGAATAAATAGTGTGTGCAGACATAGCTACCTTCTAACTGCTATGGGAACCTGGGAAAGTAAAGTTTATTTTACAATCAAAATTTGAGGAATTATTTTTATCACTTAAAATGGTCTGCATAATGTACTTGCACAGTATCATAAAAATAAAATATAGAAGAACAAAACAAAGATGTTTTTAATAAGTAAACTGTGTTAATTAACATCCTATCATATCAATACATTTTCTTTAGTATATGACCATATGCTCAACTCTAAATTATTGAGACAGAAAGTAAAGGCAAATACATAAATTTAGAGTTGGCACCAGAAAAAAAGGCGAGATGACATCTTCGAGTGTGGATGCCAGTATAGGTGACAGGTAAGAGGGAAATTTAGTTATGTTTTGCTACACATACATTTTAATACATAAAGAAGAAACCTGCTGCAAAGTTCTTTCATAGTATGTCTTCCCCTGTCATAATGGTCCAATAAAGGATATGAAAATATGGAAAGATAAAATGCATATAGGCCTGAAAATATCTATTAGCTAATATTATTGGTGAAAATATCATGCTAAACTCTGTCCATTCCTTCTGTCCATTCCTTGAAAATCCTAATCAGAGATGACAATTTTGTAACAATCCCTTTGACTAACCAGCTTTTAAATATTCATATCCAGATCCAGCATTGGCAGCTAAGTTGTTCCCTTACAGCAATGCCAAAATGCCTTGTGCAGCAGTGGAAAAGCACCCACTGCTTTGCCTACAAGCTCATTCAGTGTCTAGCCTCTTGTAATGCCAGCTCGTATGTCATTACTGATGGCAGCGCTAATTTAGATAATGATGATATATTTGTTATGATAGGCTTGTTAACATAAATTGCATTTTCATCTCACCTTTTGATGTGCTGTCACAATCAATAATGAGTGAGATCCCCACAGACCTCCTGTATTCCTTCAGATCACCAACCCTGATTAAGGTTCAGATCAGAATGACTGTTAGCTGCTATGTAGTATCTGATTAGACCAGGTGTCTATAGTACAGGTGCTTCCCTAGTTTCTATGTTCAATCGCACAATAGGCATAGGATGCAATAGAGACAACTGACTCTGAACAACAGCTCACCAGTTGCCGCTGGTGATGATTTAAAATAGCTGATTTTTATCCGGCATGCAAGCAACCAGAACTCTCAAGCAACCAGAAAAAAGAAATCAAGGACTTTTGTTGCCAGTTGCTTGATAGACATGTGCACACTTCCTGAACCGAAGGGGTCCTGGTGCCGAAGCTAGCCGAAGGATCGGCCGAAGCTACAGCTAGATCCTTCGGCAGCTTACTGAATAGACCCCCATTGTGTTAGCAATGTTTGCAGCTACATTTATTTAGTTGTGCTAACAAAATTATCTGTTTACATCTTGCTGTGGACGTTGGCTATATTCCTCAGCTGGCAGGTGAATGTAAACAACGGAAAGTGGGCATGTGCAATAGCCAGCCTGCTATTGGCTATAAAAATATAGCAGAATCTAGCCAGCAGATAAATGGGGCGGGGGGGGGCTTGTTATTTTAAAGTTATTTGACATAACAGATATTCAGAAAGATTCAGCCAGAGCAAGGCAGCACTGCAAGGCCACAGGAAACAGCAGCACATGTATTTCTAAAACCAACTCATAGAAAGAAAATGGAGTGGATCCTACTTGTCAGCTTGTCCATGCAGGTGATCATCCAAGTACAACCATAGCTTCTGATGATGCAGCTGAGTCACGGTTCTTCTCTGGAGTCACAAGGCCAGGAGGCTAAGCAGGTGTTCAACCCGCCGCCATGATGGAGGAAGCATCTGAACATGAAGAGACCCCAAGAGACCATTTCCTGCACCCCAACTCCAAGGCTATGGGGGAGGCTTCCCTTATCAGACTGCATTTAGCCACCTGAACAAAGGGAACTTCGCAACAGGAGAGGCTGAACCTTTGCGGCAGGCCAGAAGAAACCAGCAAGGTGAGGGAAAAAACTCCAACCTATTCTTAGTATAACCGGCTTGAGCAGTGAGGACAGAAAAAAGAATGGTGGCCTTGGGAGGCGGGCTTTAATTTATAGTATAACTGGTCCTGTGATTGGGCTGTGGGCGGAGCCATACCCGTTGTATGCTGCCATGTACGGTATATAGTTCAGGGGAGTTTTTCCATTTTACTAAAATCATGCAAACTGTCAACCTTGACATATTTCTCCTATGCAGTTTGGTACTACTTGACTGAACTTTTTAGTTAGGGCACTTTGTATCATGCTTTCACATGCATTGCATTATGGCAGCCCATTCATTTTGTCAAAAAGAACAGCATTTTTTCTGATGCAGAGCACCACAACACACAATGTGTTACCGCACATTGTGGTACACTGCAATTCATATGCATCAAAGCTGTGTTGCCTTAGTGCATTGGGATGCCATTCATTGGGATAGCAGTCATTTCTTCAATTACAAAGGTGTGCTTCAACCCCTAGAATCTCTTTAGGCCCCGTTCACATGGGCTTATTAGGAGAGGATCTGTGCATGGATCATCTCCTGATCTCAGCAGTATGGAGCGGATGTCCCAACAGTGACATATGTGTCCATACAGTTTTTTTCCTCCACCTTGCGAAAGGGGAAAAAAATCTGCAATTTCCGGACCCCATGTCTGCCTATGGGGTATCGGATGTAAATGGACATGTGTCCATTTACATGAGATTACCCCCGATCTGGCACGATCAGGTCCTGTGAAACAGATCTCTGATCCGTTTGTTTTTCCGGACCTGGCTGGAGTCAGGGGTAACTGGGTATAGGCAGATGCCTGTCTGTTTGCACACGACTACCCATAGACTTACATTAGGCACCCGAATGGGTCCGCCTGAAAAACTGACAGGCGACCCGATCGGACCTCCCCTGTGAAAGGGGCCTTAGAGCTTCTTGAATACATTCTTTTATAAAGTTAGGGCTTACATCTATACAGCATTTTTAGTATGACTAATGAAGCTTAGTCACAGGGACAATAACTGAGCAACCATAACTATATTTTACTTACTATAGTAATTAAATAAAGACAATGCTTTTGTACAAGCTAAGAGCCAGAAGATTTTTTGACCCACTACCTTAGGTTGAACCTGATGGACCTGTGTCTTTATTCAACTCCATGTACTATGTAACTATGTAACTATGTAACTACATGCCTTCTTAGTGGTGGCTTTCTTGTGTCTACTTTTAAAAACATTGATCTTAGAGACACTAAAAAGTGTGAGGAGACTAGCACTATTAATGGCATTTAATAGAAGTCACGCACCCTATTTACCAGAAGTTCAGGCATAACTGTTGGCCATGTTCCATACCATCTACTTGTACTGAAAAGCAAGGAAACATAGGCCAGTGATTAAATGGCTCATGGTTCATTGAAAACGAAGAAAGGGCTCATGAAAAACATGACTTTTCTGACAAAACTGACAGGGAAACGGTTTGAAAAGTTCCAATTAGACTGTGCTCTTTTTGATAGTGTCATGCAGCCACAGCATTCTTAAATGTTCTTTTCTGTTATATTCAGCTTTTCTGTGTTTCATTGTATTTAATTTAATACCGTACTATCATACAGTTCTATGGCCACATCCATTTTTTTTGAATTGCTGAATAGTGAAGATCTCTTTCTAGGTGTTTAATATTTACCTATGGGAAGGTCAGATAAAACTGAACTATTTGTCAGTCATATCACACTAATATATGCATGTCCTGTAATAATATTGTCTCATAATAGTATATAGTATATATATAGTAGAGTTTTTCTATATACTCTTCAAGAAAGGACATGTTAGACATGATCACGTTCGGTATAGGTACTGAGATATTTATAGAAAAAACCTTTATGGTAAAGGACCAAATCACTAAGCATCGTGATAAAAAAAATTTTTTTTCTCTCAGCCATTTTCTTATTACAACATTCAGTTTATATGCATGAAACTGCATTAGTATAGTTGCCAAATGTGGTGGAATAGCCAAAACTCACACTGGGCTCCTACAGCCTTCTCAACATACATGTTTTTCTCAGAGGGAGGGCTTCCCAAGGACCCTTCAAAATATGGCCTCCTTTTTTTTTTTGCAAACTAGGTCCAACCTACATATGACAAGCTCATTAGGAGCTGACCAATTGCAAACATAGACATGACTCCCTGTATTTACCCCTAACACAGGACTCTGGTGCCTCATCAACAGAATGACTGTCAGGTGATGTCACACAGATTATCGCTGGAAGAAAACTGACCCCAAAAAAGTAAAACATCAATCGTATGATTCTCGGCAGATTTTCAAACCTGCTCGGGAGACAAAAGACGTGCGACCGTACAGTAGAAATGGTTGCACGCCTTCCATACACCTGCCGATTATCGTATGATCGTGGGATTTCCCGTGATTATCGTACGATAATCGGTAGGTGTATGGGCACCTTAAGACTGTTAGGGAACACATCCTTGCATATTTGCAATGCTTATACTACCTATATATTTAAAGTGTATGGGCTTTGAATAGAGACAGTAAATGTTAAATTTCCATTAAGTATTGCTGTCTTAGAGGTAGAACAGCATGTGAGAGAAAATTAACACCATGTGAGGGGAAAGTTGTCATTAGAACTATTGACCCCATTGGAAGATTTTTTCCCTCACCTCATGTTCTCATGGGGGTCACCACTATAGGTTTTTTGCCAACTCTCATATACTCACATTCAAAAAACCTAATAAAAATAGTAGTGCTAAGTTGTTAAGTTGTAAGTACATCCATCAATCAGACTTAAATCTGGCTAAGAAGCAATAGGTAAATTAACACCTCACCAACTTCAGGATAGCAAGTAATAGCCCTATTATATGGCCTATGAAAATCTGCAATGGATTACAGAGAATGCAAAATTAGTTGAACTTTCTAAATACTTGTATTTAGCAAAGCTGCAGTGTTTACTTTAAATCATTGGTAGCATGCTGATTCCGTTTACCTCTTGCCTGTAACTGCTCTTCAAATCTGTAAGTAGGCCCATATCAGTGATTTCAATAAAACCAGCACAGAACATTTCACCATTTTGCCTGCTTACAAGGTTATGTCACATTTACTTTCAATTACTTCAAACAAACAAAGCTGTGCAATGATATAGCAATGCTATTATCAGCACCTTCTTAAATAGGCAAGGACATGAAGAGAGAGATGTCCCAACTAGATATTTGGTGATAATGTATGCTTTGCACTTTGCATTAAGATATGAAAGTAGCATTATGCTCTGAATTGAATAATATTTTCCTGTGCCGAGAGAGAGAGATTTGTAATCCACAAATTTGCCCGCAGCACGCAAGGGGGAGATTTGTGTTCATAAATGTGACAAGACAGGTGATTACCTTTAATTCTCTGTATGGTAGACATGTTAACATTATGTATCTACAAGTAATAAGCATAGATGGGTCTAAGGTAAAGTAGGAAAATACAGTACTGGCACTACAATTAACCCACAAAGATGTAACATGAATAGCACCTCAACATAAATGACCTCATCTTCTCTATGTCTAATAAATAAATAAAAAGAGAGCCCTTTGGAGTTTTCATGATCACCCTTTGTATTTGTCACCACATCAAGGATCAGGGCAAACCGTTTTTCTTGCTGTATACTTTTTCTTGAGTAGCTGGAAAACCCCTTTTATTTTATTTATTTATTTATTTTTCTCAAGCTGGTATTTTGCTTTATGATAAAATATATTTTATTATTGTATTGATTGCTTCAGCTAATTAAAATTGTACTGCTCTAAAAAGTGTATATTCTTCCCCAGCTTACAAATAAATGCATTGCCCTTGGTCAATTTACTAATAAATGCACTGTCTCTTGGTAAAATAATTAATAAACTACTGTCCCAATTAAATATTAATTCATTATGTAAATTATTTAATCTTTAGACTTTAGCAGAGTTGCTCAGATAAAGAAAGGCCAGACAGTGGAAATAATTTACTAAAGGAGAAGAATGTTCACTTAGCCCAGTGAACCTGTAGTCAGTTCAAATACCCAATCATGTAGAGGTGAATTTAAACAAATGGGAATGTCCTTTGCACATGATTGAGTGACTGAAAATACCTTTGCTGGGCTATGCGAAAATTCTGTATGCCTAGTAAAACAACCCTACTGTCTCAAAACATATTATTATGGCTAAGTTGAAGACATGGAGAGGGTTCTATGTGAACTTTAGTTTTATCAATCTTTCTGTATATGGATATATAGCTTTTTTACTACTGCATTTACAGTGTATAGCTTTGTAGATATTTCAACACACTGCATATTATTTAATACTTCTACAATTAAAGAATGATTATAATAAAATGATATTAAACGTTGGCTTTATGAAAGCTAAAGTGAGCACAAACAAGTATACAGATTGGTAAACCAAATATAAATGGGGTTAACAATACATTTAATCCCAGGCAAACTGGTATGTACATAATATAATACACATAATACATATGTGGGAGCTGTTTTACCCACCAAATAATTTGTATTTCTTTCCAACCATCCTGAGATTTATGCAGCCATTAAGCAACAATGCTAGTTCACCACCATGCCCCAACCTTTGATTGGACATTGAAAGAATAGCAATCAGAAATGATAATTTCACTTTTCGTCTCAGAATCTTTCTTTTCAGTATATTTGCATACATGACATCTGATAGACCAAAAATGCTATGCTTTTCTCTCCCAGTCTAAGTACTGCTATACAGAGAATTACAATGTATTACAAGCATACATGACTGCATGCATTTGTGCTTTTTACATCTGTCTGTATTTTAGCTGTGTTTATATTTTGGACATTTTTATTTAAAGAGACATTGTTAGGTCTCTAAAAAGTGAAACATTTTATTTTTTTCAAAAGAAGATACAGTATGCTCAGCTTTCTGGTGGTTCTTTCCATGATACTTTCTCTGTTTCAGTGCTACAGCCTCAAAATGCCTCTGGCATTTAAAATTTCAGATGCTGTCAGATGCTGGTGTCCCCCACCAAATGCATGTTCCTTCCTCCTACACCCTACATCACTGCAGGACTCAACAGGGATGTAGTTGGTCAGAGAAAAACAAAATAATGTGGTGGGGGACACAGGCATGTTGCACTCTCTAAAGTATACCGTTTGTGAAGACATTCCAGAGTGAGTTAATGACAGACTAGTCCATGACAGCAATGATTGGTCTAGTCCATGAGAACAATGCTTAAATGGTGAACTAGTCTATGCTATGAATGCTTAGGTTGTGGAACTGTTCGTGTCAGCAATAATAAGTTGTGGACTAGCCCATGACAGAAATGCTTATATGATAGACTAGTCCAACACAGCAATGCTTAAATGGCGGATTAGTCCATGACAGCAGTGGTTCAAATGTTACCTAGTGCTTCTCGGAAATGACTAAATTGTAGACTACTTCAAGACAGCAATTCTTAGTTGGTGGATTAGCCCATGACAGCAATGCTTTAATGGTGGACTTGTCCTTCACAGCAGTTCTTAGATGGTGGACTTGTCCAGGACAGCAATGCTTACATGGTGGGCTAGTCCATTACAGCAGTACTTAAATGAAAAACTGAAATTAGTAGGTATGCTGGACTTTCTGTGCAGACCCAATAAGAGTGTACTGCTGCAATCGCTTGAGAATAAGTGAAAATTACTGTTATGCATACTTTTTGCGGGTCACTGACACTAATACTATTTAAGCCACTGGATCAACATGAAAACTAAACAACCAGCATTTTCAGAAGTATGTAAAGACAGCTTTCATATTTCCTCAGGAAAGGTTTCTTTTAACACTTTACAGTTTTTGCAGCATAAAAAAATGGGACATAAGTTATGTGCGTGGCTGTAGTCACAGCATCAGTTTTTTTTTCTTTTCATTTTTTATTGTTCTATACTTGTTATTATAATTTTGTGAAAAGCAATGTCTTCTCAATTTTCATTTTAGAAAAAAAGTTATTATTTTTTATTATCTGTTCAGTCACAGCATGCTCCACAGTATTTTGCAATCAGGGAGACAAATTGGAGCAAATTGAACATGCAGTGATAATAAAACACGTACATACAATAAAGCTAAAAGCAAGATAATCATGTTCACCCTCATCTGAAGGATAGCACAAACATAATATCCTGGTAAATAAAACTTTAGAAGCATTTCAAGGTTGTATATTGTTAGGATTTGAAAAACAAACAAAAATGAAGTTTAACTTAGCAGAAGTAATATTTGTGACTGGGCATAATTTCCTGTTTTGGCAGTGGCGAAGCTGTGTGGATCACAAGGATTGGTATAGAAGATATCATTTCATAAGCAGAATGAATTTGGAAATACACGCTGGGGTTAAAGAGTGCAAAATGCGGAGTGCAAGTGCAGAAAAGCACATTGTTGTGGTGTAGGCAAGTGTAGGTGTGCAAATTGTTGTGTCATTGGTGAGTGCAAAAGTTCCTGACAATGCCAGGGTACTCCGGTTTCCTCCCACACTCCAAAGACATGCTGGTAGGTTAATTGGCTCATCTCTAAGTATGCATGTGAGATAGGGACCTTAGATTGTAAGCTCCTTGATGGTAGGGACTGATGTGAATGTGCAACTATGTAAAGTGCTGCATAAATTGTCGGCGCTATATAAACACTTTTAATAAATAAATAAATACATTGTGTTGATAAGCACAAAACAGTGCATTATGGTATTGGCGAGTGCAAAAGGGCACCTTGGTGAGGTGCATTGATGCAGTGTTGTTGAGTGCAAAAGTGTACATCATTTCAGTTTTGTTGAGTGCAGAAAAATCACATTTTGCCTCTTTTGTCGTGTGTGTAGCAGCGTTGCTGGTGCAGAGTTGGCAAATGTAGAAGTGCGTGTCATTGTGGTGTTGTTGAGCGCAAAGTGCACTATTATTGCATTATTGGAGAGTGCAAAATTGCATGTTGGTGTTGAAAAGTGCAAAAATGTCCTAAGTTTTAAATTATCACCAGAACAGGAATATAGAAGACATTTTGTAAAGGGGACACCTGTTTCTTTAACAAGGAGAACTTAACATTCACATTAATCTCACTTTTGAGGAATTTTCTCTCACTTCATATTGTACCTACAGACCAGAAAGTCAAATATCCCAAATGAGACACAGATGGCAACACATGTTGCTGTTCTAACCATTCCCTACTCTATGCAAAATGAAATAAAATATTATAACCAAATGACACATCTTCTAGCTAATATACATATTCTGGTTGTGTTTTTGCTGACCATTTATAGTAACCAAAAAAAATCATAAAGTTTTGCAAGACATTTTTAGACATACTTTGAAGTATATAGTGCTGCAGACATCAGTTCTTACCATGTTTGCATGTCTGCTTTTTTCTTTAAGCCTGTGGTTGCTTTCACTTACAACTCTCAAAATGTTTTCTTCCCTGGTTTCTGTTTTTGGGTGCCTATGTCCCCTTACAGGGTCCCATGAAGCCACCTTTGCATGCTCCCAGCTGGCACTACAGAGTAGTTTCCATATATTGTATGTGTCCACAGAAACACAATACTGCAAAGCCTGGTAAGGTGAGCCACTTCCATGCTCCCCTTTCTCCCTCCTCCAAGTGAGTGACAGCTGCTGGATCCTTTGCTGTCCTTTTTGAATTTTTGCATAATTTTTGCGAAGTATTTAGGGGGAGCTCTGCATTATCAGATAGTTACATAATTACATAGTTACATAGTATTTGAGGTTGAATAAAGACATTAGTCCAATAAGTCCAATCTATTAGGATCTCATTCTAGGAGTACCTGTACCCCTGTATATTGCGGTCCCTTAAGAAATCGTCCAAAAATTTCCTGAACAATTCCACATTATTTGCTGAAATCACCGCCTGTGGCAGTGAGTTCTAGACCCTAACTGATCTTACTGTGAAGAACCCCCTTCGCCCCTTGTGCTGGAATTTTCTTCCACCAATTTTAGGTGGTGGCCTCTAGTTTTTGTAATGGAGTTAATTTTAAACAGTTTATCGCTAATGTTGCTACCACCATTGAACATTTTGCACATGGAGATCATATCCCCCCTTAATCTCCTTACCTCCAATGTGAACATGTTTAAATTTAGTAGCCTTGTCTCATAGCTCGGGTCCTCCATACCCCTAATTAGTATGGTTGCCCTCAGCTGGACTTTATCCAACTCAAGGACATCTTTTCTTAGTACTGGTGACCAGAACTGGACCGCGTACTCCAGATGAGGTCGAACCAATGATCTATAAAGTGGCAAAATTATAGACTTGTCCCTGCAATACATCCCCTTTTTAATACAGGACAAGACCCTGCTAGCTTTGTTTACAGCAGCCTGGCACTGCAAACTACCTTTCAGTTTGTGGTCTACAATGACCCCCAAATCCTTCTCCATTTCTGACTTCCCCAGCGGCATACCCATAATTGTATAACCCATTTGTTTATTTTTAATTCCAAAGTGCATTACTTTGCATTTATCGACATTAAACCTCATCTGCCACATTAATGCCCACTCCCCTATTTTATCCAGGTCCTCCTGTAATGTTATAGTGTCTAAGTCCGTGTCTATTACCCTCCCTATTTTGGTGTCATCCGCAAACACGGAAATATCGCTGTTAACACCCTCCCCGATGTCATTAATAAATAAGTTGAACAATATGGGACCCAGCACAGAACCCTGAGGCACACCGCTCATTACACTAGCCCAGTCTGAAAAGGTGCCATTTACAGATACCCTCTGGACACGTTCCCGTAGCCAGTTCTCTATCCACGTACACACCACCTCATCTATGCCCATAGCCCTCAGCTTGTGTAGCAAGCGTTTGTGTGGTACCGTATCAAAAGCCTTTGAGAAATCCAGATATACCACATCTACCGGCTTACCTCCGTCCACTATGTAAGTGTTGTGCTTGTACATAGCAAGCAAATTATGTACTACGGGATGTTAACTAGGTTGATTAGAATGCATCAATTAAAAAACTGTGAGTCTTTAATACTACTTTAATGTCTCATTGTGTATAAATACTAATTAAGGACTATGGAGATGTACAATAACAGGGGTTACAGGTCTAAGAAAAGCATATGGAAATAACATAAAACTGACCTAATTACACAATTTGCAATCTGTGTCTCTACTTAATCCTGGATGGTGCTGAAAAGTAAAAGTGGATTTATATATGCTAACACTAAATGCTGCAGAGAAGGAAGTATTTTAATAGAATTGCATATAATGAAAACACTGCAATGAGCAAAGAGCTACAGTATATGCAAAATGTAACAAACATAAAGCGTGCAAAAAAAAAAAAGAAAAACGTCTTCTACTGATTTGATGTCTGTAAAATTCATTTTGGTTCCTGTGGGCTACTGTGCATTTTTTTTCTTTGTCCCTCGTACAGTTTATTAAAATACACAATGTGGTAAAAGTTATTGATCCGATATTCAACTCATGTCAAGCCATGATATTTCTTCACTGGTATCAATCTTTAAATAACATTTATATAGTAGAAATACCAACATCTCTAAAAAAAATGGTTAAAAAAATGATGAAGTCACATTGTTCTATGCTCTGTGTGAGTTTTATACAACATCTCATGTTACTGACAGTAATATACTAAGTATACTGGATAGTGACACCTTTTCTCTAGGCAATGTCATTTTATTAAAATATATGCAATTTTTTAAAGCTATATCATGTTGAATCTGCTGTTTTTTAGTAAATTTGCCATCAAATAGACCTATATTATACACTGTTTTCCTAAATAAAAACTATATACTGAAATAATAGATACAATAAATAAGGCACATTGGTAATTGAGATACCTTGTCGCTTTATTGTTATAAAATATTGGTACCATTGTCATTGTTTTAGTATTTATTGCTTAGGATACAGAAGTCAGGCTTAAATTTTCATTGTCATGTTAAGTAAACTGGAAAGTCTTTGGAGACAATTGTTTTGATATAATAAAGGAGTATAACAAGTTCACTTTGCAAGGGAATTTTCACTTTAAAGTGAACATGAACTACTTCTTTAGTAAATCAACTCCACTGACTCATAGTAAGTTGAAAAAACATTATGTAAGGTTTTGTGGGATACTTAATAAATAATAAAGGTCAGCCAACAGAGCCCTTCAGTTCAGTCGAACCAAAGGGCTGCTGTACAGGCTATTCACAATAGCCTGTACAGCAGCCAAAGGCAGCTGGGCGGCTTAGCCAAGCCAAAGGCATATGATTTGGCTCGACTGGAGAAGCGTGTGAAAAATATGTGTTTACTGTACATTTAATACCTTGGTAGCTACAATAGCTACACAATATACTATATTATGTTATCTTATTTTCATCTATTAAAGTGTGAAAAATTACTTTCAACTGCATGATACAAATCCCATTATCAAAATCTCCAAGTCTTTCTCCTACAGTTAATAAAATTCAAGCTTAAATCAGGATTATTTCCATTTCACTTGTTACTCTTGGTGGTTTATCCAAGTTATCTGGACTTCATGTGTGGTGTTTTTTGTTTGTTTGTGCTTTTTTATTTGTCTCTTTGGTGGGGACCAACCAGTAAATAGTTGAATGATGATAAAAACGTGTTTTGGTTAACTGATAGCCAGAGCTTTGAATAATTCTAAACAAGGATCCCAGATTCTGTATACAATGCAAAAACGGAAAATCCATGTTTTATTTCTGAAAGAACCCTTTATTAAAATAAATGTTGTTCAAGCTTTAAAATTTAAGTTTCAGTAACTTTAGTGATCTGTGTAAATACATCCCTGTCATGTTAGCATGCAAGAGTGTAGTTTCTTAAACATGCAGTCTCTGACTGGTACAGTCACTGTTTAAAAGAGTATCTCCACCAATTTAGGACAAATGCTGGTGAGAGCGACAGATTTATGTACATGTCAGAAAGATGTACATGAATTTGTTGCAAATTCACCTATCAGAATGTGCATCTTTGCCAGGACACAGGCTGACAACAATCAACCTGCATTCAACTGTGTCTTAGCAACCAATGAATCTTGGCTGCATGGTGCTATTGGATGCTAGAACACTAGCAGCCTCACCGCGGAGCATCATTGACTGTGTTCTAGCAACCACCGATGCTGTGTGGATACTCTTTTATTAGCCACGTATTACTTGTTTTACTAAAATCAGCTGTTTTAAAAATTTTAGGGGAGAATACAGGACAGGTATGGTAGAGGCTACATTGTTTTGTGCAGTGATGGCTTTTGCCCCCTATGCAAATATAACAACATAATGGCATACTAAAAGGTCCTGCAGAAAGCTGCAGCATACTTGATTCAGTAGAATGTCCCTTTAAAAAAAAAGAATATGTAGGCTATTGAATTTTTGCTGTTAATAGTCCAGGGTACTATTCTTGTCGGAAGTGCATATTGCTCCATTTGCATGGTTCTGTTAGAGGTTTAGCTGGCTAAAGACTTAAATCAGATCTCCAGGATTTTCAAATGTTAAACCTTGCAGTGGGACTACTTCCACTCTGCAAGGTTTATCTGCTTGTTTTGGACTAGATAACAGAATAATGCATTCACCCGATCCTCGATCCTGGGGTGGTGATCATTAACCTCCTTCTCCATTTGCTCCAGCTATGGAATGTCACTCGGTGTCCTCACGTCTAATGCAAGTGAACTGTAGCAATGTATCACAATCAGCAAATCTCCCATTATTGTTTTTTTCTATCATGAAAAGTATGAATTATGGATTTCCTTAAAAAAAGATCTACCCTATATTGTGTTGCTTTACCGTTGATAACAAAACAGGGTGAGGTGAAACTGGTGAAAAAGAACACAGAAATAAACAATCAGTATATGAAACATGTAAACATAGTGTCAACTCACAAATACAGAACAAAACAAGTCCTTTTATACCAGTGATGCTGCCTATGAGAGATTTGGGCACTTTCCTCCAGACACATGCTGGGGATGTCAGTGGATTCCTTTTTCCTCTTAAAATGGTTTTCACTTTACCTCTATCTTGTGACCGATTTTGATTTGCAAGTAGGTAAGCCTATTATTTCTTCATGCTGGAGGCAGAATAACAATAGATACTTGTGTTAATACCTTCAAGACTCTCTACTCTGCATCGGTATGTCACCACATCACATGATGATCGTTGCCTTTGAGCATGTTGAAGGGGACCCTGTGCGGCCCCGAAAGTGCTTGTTGGATTGACATTGTTCACCAATAAATTGACTTTTCTGTTTTGACACAATACGTGGTGTGCTGGTGACGTCTTCATCGATTACTATGGTTGGCGGAGCCATCTGCGGTCACTACAAGCAACCTCCTTTATTACGTTTGGAACTTCTGGTAAGGAGTGCGACAAGTCATCTACAAAGAAATATGACTTGTTTGTGGTTTCAAGTGACTTTTTATTACTATAATTTAAATTAATATTTAGTAATACATGTGCAAATTCATGTATTTACTGCAGATAAGCTTTCCACACAGGGTATAGCATATCTGGCATATGTCATCTCCCCTATGCCGGAGTCCTTACAGAAGTTTATATGAATACTCATACATACAGTATACCATAAAATGTCTGCGGAGTTTACTCTCCAGGTAAGAAATAAGTAAACACCTAAATTCTAGCTGGCAATGGGATAATGGTAAATGTACTACAGGATTATTTTAGACTAAGAATATGTTGCATGTCAAATTTTCAAAGGCTGTTATTATTATACAGAATTTATATAGCGCCAGTAGTTTGCACAGTGCATTACAATATAAGGAAGACATTACAGTCACAATACAATTCAAGACAAGATGGTAAGGAGGGCCCTGCCCATGAGGGCTTACAATCTAAAAGGCATATACACAGCAAATACTTCACTGGCTCCTTATATATATATAGATCTATATATATATAGATCTATATAGATAGATAGATAGATAGATAGATAGATAGATAGATAGATAGATAGATAGATGGATAGATAGATATAGTATATCCTCAGACTCAGTCTGCATTGTCTAAAAGGGGATCCAACATATCTTCATATCTACTGCAAGAGCTGCAATATTTAGACATTGAATATTTTGTATCATTGATTTCTGTTGTATAAAGAGAATAGAGTACAACACTGGGCTCAGAAATGCATTATAACTTGGATGCCCTGGATTATATATGTAAGGAGTGAGATAAAGTCAAATCAATAATACAAGCCCATATTCATGGTTAACATTTAACTACTTGTGTGTGTTAGTTGTACCAGCAGGAAGCAAGTTGCAAGATAGTGCTGTCATCTTCCTAGTTTGTATACCAGAGCTTGTGGGTATATATTGTTTAAACAGTTTAGACTTGTACACCACACGCACCTTACTTATGCTAGTTATAAACTAATTTGAGTAGTTGCCATTTCTTTTAGCACTGTAACTATATGGAATTTAATATCAATTAAATGATTAATATATTGAATTGAATTAAATATTTGTGTTATATGCAAGTATACATACATTACTGAGGGGTCTATTTACGAAGCTGCCGAAGGATCTAGCCGTAGCTTCGGCTGATCCTTGGGCTAGCTTCGGCACCAGGACCCCTTTGCTTCAGTTGAACCGAAGGGCTGCTGTACGGGCTATTCAGTATAGCCCGTACAGCTCCCGAAGTGGGTCGAGCCGAAGGCATATGCCTCGAGCCGAGGTGAAAGCCAAAGCTGGCCGAGTAGCCGGCCATTGGCCAGCCAACATCCTGCTTCTGACAGATTACGGCTGGCTCCGGCCACTTGCAGAGAGATCAGCGCTCCGGAAAAGTCTCCCGCTATTAGATAGTGTCTCCCGGCCGCCCAGGAGAGAAACACTTTCTAAAAGAAAGTTTTGCTCTGCTCGATCGAGCAGAGTAAACCTTTCCCTGCTTTTTTTTAAAATTCTGACATGGAGCCGTTGGCTGCCGCCAGAATAAAAAAAATGTTCACCATAGGAATGCATTGCTAGATTCCTATGAGCTATTTCAATTTGCAAGTTCAAATTTTCAAGTTCTCCATCAGGTCCCCTCTAGTGATTGACAGCAGCAGAGGGTGGGTGCAATAGCTAGTTTGCTATTGGCTATTGCAAATTGAAATAGCAAATTGGAATCTAGCAATGCATTCATATGGCAATTTTTTTTTTTTACAGCAGCAGAACAGCCCGCCAATAGAAAACAGTTCTGTCACTGCTAGTTCCACACAATCGTTTACTATTGTTTTTTTCTACTTTTTTAACTATTTTTGTGTTCTGCTTGGTCCCACAGAGGGACCTAGCAGAACAGCCGAGCCGAATGCCGCTCAGCGGCATTCGGCTATTTACTCACTGCTGTTCGGCATCTATAAGAATAGACCGAACAGCAGCGAGTAGCCTGCCGATGGTTCGGCTTAGCCGATCCCGATGTTGTCGAACTCCTTCTGCACTTCGGGTCGGCTGAACATGCTGAGCATGTTCGGCTGACCTGAAGCCACACGAAGCCACCCCATGTACGGCTGATTTCACCCCATGTACGGCTGATTTCAGCCGATATACGGCTGGAATCAGCCGTACCAGCCTGAAGTGCATAGCCGAACAGCGTTTGGCTCACTTCGCTTCAAGTTGGTCGTTCACTCGGCTGCCTACTGCAGCTTAGTGAATAGAACCCTGAATGTATGCATCTAATATCTACACAATGTAACGTCATTTTTATCTACAATCCACATCTGCTCATGGATCTTTTATTTATAAACAACACATTTATTGAACACATATTATAGACAGAAATGTAACTAGGTTCTAGAATGTATTGTATGGTGTATAGCAAAATATACCTACTATAGCTGATATTGAAGTGTGGAGAAAAATGTCTATGAAAAGCATGAGCGTTTGGTTTCCAGCTAAGACTTATGTGAATTACTTCCTGTATATGTGTGTTCAGCTGGCATTTAAAAGGAATCTTTCTTGAAGCTAACCACCTATATAATTAGGTCCTGATAGAAGCAGCCATTCCCTGACTTATGTAACACATATTCATTCTTGGTTGAATCTAAACCTATTCAGTGAGTCACTTCCCTGGAGCTAGTATGCAGCACATAGGTCTTGGTATGGTATTTCCATCAGAGCCTAATCACACAGGTTTATAATTTTATCACAACCCCTTGGGCACAATTCACACTTTCATTGCAGTGTTCAGCCGTGTTACTCCATGCATATGTGCACATTATACCATGTTAACACACATTTTACATTCATTTACTTGTATTATTATTTCTCTTGCAGGTTTTATATAATGTAAATGTGTTTTTTATATATATATCTCCTGTGTTAAACCTACACAAATCTTCATAAATGTATGTTTGTGCTTTGCCATTGATACATTTATGCAATGACATTTATATGAATAAAATGGGTAACCTGGAGAACCCCCTAATAGTGAACAATATGTACTATGTTCTGGGTGGTGCGGGGGGTTAAAGTTGACCTATAAACTATTTGTTTAGACTAGCCACATAAGGCAATGGCCAAGAGAATGTCTGGGAATGGGACAGTGGAACAGTGATAGATATGTTTGTGTTTGCTTGGGGATCCCTGTTCAAGGAAGGTGAATTACATTACATTACGTGCTGAAGAATATTTGGGATGTAAAGGTGCAGTGTTCCAGAAACAACAAACAGACTCTGTCACCTTGACCATTCAGAGTAAGGTGACAGTGTCTCTGAAAAGGGAATCCTCTGAGCCCCATTTACCTTACCTTATCTGTGCACTTTAACAGTTGCTTGCTGCTCTGCAGCCAGCACAGAGATAAAATGTGATGCCACTCTTACAGTCATATGCCAGTGCTCAGGCCTAGTTTTTGGCTGCTGGGTCAAGACACCAGTACAGGGGTAAAGGTCTCTTTCCTTCTCTTTACCCAGATGTGCTGGGTAGTTTTGTTGGCCTTTTGCAGAGATAATGGGGATGATTTACTGTAGGCAAATAGGCTGTTCACTTTGCAAGATAATTTTTATTTTTCACAGGAATTCCCCCTTAGTTTAGTAACTGAGGTGAAGTTCTGCTGACTTTAATCATCCATTGATGTGCAAGCCAAAATTATTTTTTATTCTCGTTGCATATGATTGGGTATTCTTTGCAAAGTGAATTTTCAACACATTCACTAAGCTAAGGGGAAATTCCCTTGCACTGTTCAAAATTCCCTTGCACAGTGAACAGCATAATTGTCTTTAGTAGATCATCCCCACTGTAACTTTGCATGAGGTTTCTCTTGTGGAAAATTAATCTATCCTTCCTCTGCAAAGCAAGGCAGTCAGGCTGACATTGAAGAGTGGCAAGGGGTATATGGGACTGTTGTCCTCTCATGTACTTAAAGGAGAACTATGAGGTGAGTGCTTTTCACTCACCTCATAGTTCTAGCTGACCTGTGACAATGAGACTGTCACAGGTCGGCTCAGTAGATTGGGAGGTATTTTGTAAGCAGCCACAGACACTGTGTGCAAATCGCTCAGCTCCTCTACTCCACCCTAGAGGAGTAGAGGAGCTGAGCACCCCTCTAGGGTGGAGTAGAGGAGCTGAGCGATTTGCACACAGTGTCTGTGGCTGCTTACAAAATACCTCAATTTTATCTATGATATGTGAATAGTATTCCCTTTTTTTAATAAAGTCTAGTATCCTTTTAAAACCATCTGCACTACGAGTTTCCACTTTTTATTTTATCTGATGCATGGGCCATTCGGATGAACTGTCTGTTTCCAATTCCTGAGACTGCAAGAGAGTCTGTACCTGAGAGGAGGTAATCACTGGGAGGTATTCGGCATCAGGTGCTTCCTCTACCTGTTTTGAATTAGAGGAACAGCGCATACAGACCCTGGTGGGTCTCTGCTAAAGGTGAGGTGCATTCCAGAAGATTTCTCTGTTGATGGTCACAGGAGACTAAGTTTATTCTACATCCAATGTTTTATCTTCTATTTACTTAATGGACTATTGAAGATCCAGGATCATGGACATTTTTTAACCATTTATTATTTTCACTGGAGTGCAAGTTACACACATGCGTTTTTCTTGTCGGTATTCTTTGCACATTGCATTACATTGATTCACAGTTAATATATAGTGCACTGGATTTTTCATTATGGATATTTTGTAGCAATTACATTTACACTAAGGTGCATGTTATATACATGCGTTTCTTTTTTGTTTTGCACTTTTTACACATTGTATCACATTACTCCAAGGTCAGTATCTACTATATCTGACACTTTGCGGTCTCATTCACACAGCGCGGCTTTTACCATTAATTTCATACGTTATATCTGACCACACAGATTTCAGCTGCTGCTTAACTTGACTAGAGTAGTGGCGTGAGGTTTCACATCATTCACTTTTGATCAGAGAACAGTTTACATTGTTGTCTCTATCTATGTTCCCACTGCAAAGATGACCACTCATACCTGTCCCTGTCACACATATACTACAAATGACGGAAGGGAGTGTAACTGGTACAGAAGGGCACTGCCTACTATAAAGAAAATAGGCTCAACTCACAAACCTGTCAGTGTTATTTTATCAGACCTTATGGAAAAAAGAATCAATGTAAATGTCAAGTCACAAAGATCACTAAACAAGTTATCGCGCCTTAAAATAACTCCAGCTTCAGGGTGGTGATAACTGGGAGTTTTGATAACTGTCTATGGAGGGGAGGAGGGAAAGGGGATGTATGAGGTGATGATAAAATAACTCTTAATATATGATTTATGAGAAAATAGGGCTTTCAACAGATAAATGTTCACTTCAGGTGAAATAATAAAGATTACAGATATTGGTGAGATTCATGTTTGTGACTGAACATTTTTAGGAGAAAATTATCGTAAGATAAAATAAGTGGTGGTATTATAATAATTCACTAATTTTAGTAAATTACATCTATTGCCAGAAGTTCTAAGGTTTGACTCACATCTTTGCATTTGTGCTTGATGCTTTGTTCTTTTAAATATACGCGCATTGATGATAACACATGTAAACACACTATGACATGTGTTGATGAATGTTATGATGCATTTTCAGACCTAATATGAAGCGCACATTGTAAACATGTGACAATGCACATTAATACATATCAGTGTGCATGACATGCATTCTGATGCTCTTCTATTGATTTCAATGGAGACCACATCAGGGGAAAAATGCATAGGTGTGAATCCAGACTTACTGTTGCTCATTATACTATAAAATGTGTTTTTGACTGTGTCCACATTGGAGACATTTCTTATAACGTCCTGTCCTGATAGGACATGAGGACAAACTTCCCCAGTTGGAACGAAGACATGAGTTAAAACCTGAAAGAGGCTCCAACCCTTTCCAAAAAGAAATTAAACTTTTGGATAAGTTGGGCGTTAAGTGAGTCACTGGCCTTAAAGAACTATACAGGATGGAAGTTTGAAATTCAATGGTTGCAAACTTGTTTTTGGTCAGCACTAGGGATGGTCCGCCGGTTCGACTCGAACATGAGTTTGAATCGAACATCAGCCGTTCGAGCGTTCGCCAAACGCCGAACTTTATGGGATGTTTACGGCAAAAAGCCCTCTGAAGCTCTAATTGGTTAAAGACGTGCACCTGACCACAGGTCAGGTGCAAGACTTTGCCCAATAAGGGCTCAGTACTCATTTGGAGCCATGAATTGGCAAAGTCATGATGACTCTGCCCAGGCATGTCTCGCCTATCTGATGCCGGCAAACAACACAATTGGTCAGAGCAAGCTGTCACTGCCAGCTCCGCCCAATTGTTTGTTTTGCCGACATCTGTAAAAATGCCATTATGCGCGCGGGAATTGGCGTGGAGAAGACGCAACGGGACAGCGGCCGGCGTTTAAAAAAAATTATTTCTATTTATGTTTTACTGTTTTATTTTTTATTTTGTTGTCGTGAACAACGCTGGACGCCATGATTGACCATGGATTACGTTGGTGGATCCATTTTTTTTTTTTTTAAATAAAAGACTTGTCAAAAACATGTCTTTTGTTTTTTTTTTAAATAAATAATTTAATCAAAAGTGTAAACATTTTAATAACTATTTTATTTAACCCTTTAGTGAATGGGTAGGGGTACAAGTACCCCTTACTCATTCACAAGGGAGGGGGGTGGCATCTGGGTGCCACTTAATTACCTCCCTGGCGGTATTCCCGAGTGTGGCTCGTGGTTAATTCTCAGTACCAAAAGCGGTAACCCCGGGCCACACTTAGGCGAGCCCGCCGTGTCCTGCTTTGTGTGCCCGACCGATGCCGGCATTCGGCTTTCAGTTTAGTTTTCGGGCGTCACAGCGGGGGCGGAGCCGGCGGAAATTCAAAAGTGCAAACATTTACACTTCAAACTATTTCACTTCAATTTTGTCCCTAGAGCTTTGTCCAGTGTCCTGCCTGCACTTTTACTGTTCTTTCTGCCTGGAAACTTGAGAACGTCCATGGCATCCAAAAAGCGTCCCTCTAGGTCAAAAGCGGTTTTAGACCAGGTAGAAAACATTGATAGTAAATTAGAATCACTTGCAGAATTGAGCGATAGCTATTCGTTGGGAAATTCGTCATCAGACACTGAAAGTGACGATAGCGACGATTCTGCGACCAAGCTCAGTGATGTGCGAACTTGGTACTCCATTGACTGTGGCATGGATCAGACAACGACCCCTGAATTCCCATTTACTGGACCATTTTTTTAATTATTTAATTATAATTTTTTTATAATTATTTATTATATTATAATTTATGATTTCGTGTTTCAAACATTATCATACCCGGGATGTCTACTGGACTCTTGTTTGGACAGACTTAGGTTATTCCTAAGATTTACTAAGAATTACAGGCCTACAATATAAAACAACAAATTGCCATGAAAAATAATGTCCCGCTTTGGCATGCTAAAATCCTGCATAATCATACCGCCAGGGAGGTTAACCCTTTCGCTGCCAAGCCCTCCGGAACATTTTTCAAATCAGCTGGCCAAGCCATTTTTGAATTTTCTGCAATTTTTTCCTATTGATTTGATTTTCAACTGCTGCGTTGCTAGCGTTTGTAAAAGACCCCCCAAACCATATATTTTCTGAAAGCGCAGGCCCGGTAGAATAAAAAGATGGTGATACTAAATTTGTAGGCCCTGCGATAATTGCGCAAATGTTTCTCAAATTAATATTAAACCGATAAAAATACACAATTCAATTGTTAAAACACACCAAAATCAGTATCCG